>NC_135211.1:40958228-40970728 GCF_052324685.1 Brachyhypopomus gauderio | reverse complement strand
TCTGACTCTAGTGTTCAGACTCTTACAGATTCAGACTCTAGTGTTCAGACTTCTACAGATTCAGACTTTAGTGTTCAGACTATTACAGACTCAGATTCTAGTGTTCAGACTCCTACAGACTTAGACTCTAGTGTTCAGACTCCTACACTCAGACTCTAGTGTTCAGACTCCTACACTCAGACTCTAGTGTTCAGACTCCTACAGACTCAGACTCTAGTGTTCAGACTCCTATGATCCAGCAAACTCGTGGAGTTCCACATATCTTAAAATCTCGCCAGCCTCAACAACCTTTAAAATTGTATTTTTATGTATTAATTCATGTGTCATATGAATTAATGTACTAGACATATTTCAGGATTGTTACCATAAGTAAACAGTCTAAATAGAATGGTACCCAGCAGGCATTTCAACGTTGAATCAACGTCGAATGTGATGGTTGAATCAATGTTGGATTTGGTGTCGATTTTGAAAGGTGAATCAACGTTGATATGCCAACGTCGTTTCAACGTCATACATTCAACCTTGAATAAACCACAAAACTCACGTTCATGATGCTCAAAATTGCATGGGAGAGAGGAAAAAAACAACTGTATTCCATAATTCTGTCTGTAAATTTCTTTTACAGAGAACCACCACACAACCTCTCCGCTGCATACTTGAGGTGTTTAGCCACCGTGTCCACTGCCTCCTGCTGTGGGATTTTGTGTCTAAAGAGGAAAAGGAAACGTCAAAAATACTGTACATCCTGTGTACAGTGCCAACAATGTTTTAATGAACGAACATCTAAATTTGTAAAAATATAGAATTTTCATCCACTCATTTCTAATTGCTCATGCTAGTCAGGCATCCTCACAACACCTAGCCAGGAAAGCTAACCGGCTAGCGTTACTGGGGTCGCCTGTCTTAGTAACTCCATGTGTAATTAATAATATTATGCTCCTCAGGTATTGACTAAACTTTGACTTTACTTACCGTAACTTAACTTTTAAAGATGCCAAGTGAGCTAAAATGCCAAACTCTCCCAGCATACGCCTAGGGTTGCCACCTGTCCCGGTTTTCCCGGGACTGTCCCGGTTTTCACGTCGCTGTCCCAGTTTTCCCGGGCTGTCCCGGTGTGTCCCAGTTTTCCTTCTTTTTAATATTCGGTCCCGGCAAAAAAATTTTTTATTTAATGTCCCGGTTTTCACTAGGTTAGTTCAAACGACTGTTTAGACTGCTTCTACACACTGTCTTTTTTTCTCGCTGTGTCCATTTTACAAATGTGATCGAGTGATCACAAAAAACTCACAGGTGCTCTGCCTGATGTCCAATACTTTCTCCTGCTCTATTTATACTTTTTGATTTGTCATTGCAAAGTTTTGTGTCTGCCTCAAAACATTTCAAACTGTTTCATTGCCTGATGTTGTCTTCCTGGTTAATACCTGCCTGTTTTGACAAAGTTTTTGGCCGAATTAATAAAAAAAATTTTTATTATTATTATTGATAATAATAATAATAATAACAATAATAATAATAATAATAATAATCATAATAATTAATTAAATAACTCTTTCAAAACCCTCATCCCATGCCAAAGAGTTGTTTGTTCTTTTTTTATTGTATGTGTTTTTTGAACTTGAAATGGTAATACAAAGGCAGGTTGCAGATATTACATTGATTCACAGTTAATAGTTCAACGTTTGCGCAATCATTTAACATTAAACGTTGTTTCAACGTTGAAACAACAACAGACAGTATTTCAACCATATTTCAACCACATTTCAATGTTGAAAGTCGGTCGTGTGCCAGCTGGGTATACAATTATAAATAATGCTACACATTCTAAACCCACTTGCATATTCATGACAGAAACTCTGTAAATAGTGGAGACAGTAAACTTATGTGAGTGTCGACTGATCTCAGATCAGGCGCTGCAGATATGCAGATGTGTCACCTGTTTATTTGAGAATTGATGCTGATCCTAGATCAGTGGACTGAGGTTTCACCACTGGAACCCAGATCTGGATCTGGCATCCACTTGCACTCCTGGATGTAATTGGAAGTAGTTAATTGAAGAGATAATGAAACAGGTTTGACATTCACTGGGTGGATGAAGATCTAGAGAAGCTTGGAAAGCTCTCACTCCCTCTCTATTTCTTTCCCTCTCTCTCTCCCCCTCTCATACACTTCCTCTCTTTCTATTTTATAAAATCTGTCACTCTTAGACACCAGCTATGCCGCAGGGACAGAGAAGGTTAAAGTCTATTCTGTGTCTTCATCTTTGATCTCTGATTTAACCCACTTTGTGTGTGCATGTGTGTGTGTGTGTGTGTGTGTGTGTGTGAGAGAGAGAGAGAGAGAGAGAGAAGGAGAGAGAGAAAGCGAGGTGGGGCGAGACAAGGGAATGAGAGATCAGGTTCTCTTAAGCATATTACACAGGCTCTCCATCAAACTGTCCTTTTTTTCCAGAACTTTCTTCTCCTCACACTGCAGTATTAACAGAGGTGTGAACATTCAGGTGTTGAGACCGACTGACTCATCCTTCTCTATTGTTCACACTCAAGTTCCACCCATGGCCACCACACCACCCACTCCCCAGCACCACCCAACACCACCCACTCCTCAACACCACCCACTCCCCAACACCACCCAGTCCCCAACACCCCCCAACCCCCAACACCATTTAATGCAGCATCTACAGCTAACGCTATAAAGTCTTCACACCAGAAGCGTCGGCACAGAAAAAACACTTTTCATAGCAACATAACATATGGGCTACTTCTCTAAAACTGCTTCAGTTACCAGTCATATCATATGTATCATTTTCCATTTGCGTGTGCACGTGTAATCTAATGCTACCTCATTTATGGGATGTTTCGGAAACCGTTTACGTCATACATGTCACGTGCTGTTTTGAATATCACCAAAAAAAAAAAAAAAAACACAAAAGCGTTCCTGTTCATCACACATGCATCACAGATACGTATTCAAATATGGCCACAGGTACACATAAGCATAGATGTATGTCCAAAAATAGCTTCTGCACGAGGAGTGTTTGCCCGGCGCAGTTTGAAGGCCTGGTGGGCCTGCGGATAATTACTCCATCTTTGGTTCTTTTGATCGCACCGGCCCATTAAGCATTTATCCCACCACTCTTTTGTGAGGCGTCTAAGAACTTGAGCCACAGGAGTTTGGTTTTATTACATCTGAACACGTTCCAGCATGCGGTGGTGGTCAGACGTTCCTCCTGGTGTTTCTGCAGTTAACATGCTGTGTAAAGGCTGACCGGACCAAGGTGCACCATGGAGGTGCAGCGCCGAGATAATTGGCTCGCAGGTCTCCCAAGCTTATTAGGAGGGAATCACACTCCCTTCCACGGTGGAGGAGGAGAGAAGTTTAAATCAGCTGGAGATGCAGGCAGGCCGTTCTGGACATCTGTGGTTCTCCCTGTGGTTTGGCCCGCTTGCTGGACTCAACACTACCCATCTTCTTCTGTCCCCAACTTATTCACTCCCTCTTCTTCACTCCTCCTCTTCTTCACTCCCTCTTCTTCACTCTTCTTCTTTTTCACTCCCTCTTCTTCACTCCTCCTCTTCTTCACTCCCTCTTCTTCACTCTTCTTCTTTTTCACTCCCTCTTCTTCACTCCTCCTCTTCTTCACTCCCTCTTCTTCACTCTTCTTCTTTTTCACTCCCTCTTCTTCACTCCTCCTCTTCTTCACTCCCTCTTCTTCACTCTTCTTCTTTTTCACTCCCTCTTCTTCACTCTTCTTCTTCTTCACTCCTCCTCTTCTTCACTCTTCTTCTTCACTCCTCCTCTTCTTCACTCTTCTTCTTCTTCACTCCCTCTTCTTCACTCCTCCTCTTCTTCACTCCTCCTCTTCTTCTTCACTCCCTCTTCTTCACTCCTCCTCTTCTTCACTCTTCTTCTTCTTCACTCCCTCTTCTTCACTCCTCCTCTTCTTCACTCTTCTTCTTCTTCTTCTTCACTCCCTCTTCTTCACTCTTCTTCTTCTTCTTCACTCCCTCTTCTTCACTCCTCCTCTTCTTCACTCTTCTTCTTCTTCACTCCTCCTCTTCTTCACTCCCTCTTCTTCACTCCTCCTCTTCTTCACTCTTCTTCTTCTTCACTCCTCCTCTTCTTCACTCCCTCTTCTTCACTCCTCCTCTTCTTCACTCCCTCTTCTTCACTCCTCCTCTTCTTCACTCTTCTTCTTCTTCTTCTTCACTCCCTCTTCTTCACTCCTCCTCTTCTTCACTCCCTCTTCTTCACTCCTCTTCTTCTTGCTTCATTTTCCACTTGCTCAGTCTCAGTCTGCTTTGCTATTTCATTTTATCCCTTCCTAATTCATTCTGCCATCTCTCTCTCTCTCTCTCACTCCCTCTCTCTGTCTCTCTTACTCTCTCTCCCTCTCTCTCTTTCTTTTCTCCCATCTTATATACATAGATCCACTCTTCTGGAACTGCAGTTAATGCATATGTGTGATGCTCAGATTTTCAGTTGTTACTTGGAAATTATCTGTCAGGAGGGTCCTTACACACTCACACACACACACACACACACACACACACACACACACACACACACACACACACACACACAAACACACACAAACATTTTAACGAGCAGTAGATGGTTACAGAGGCTTGTGTTTACTTGTCTGACCTGAAAAATTGCATTCGTTGATGTTTCTGGATTACACGCAGGCTACTCATCTGGCAAGGGAATCAGGACAGAGTGGCAATGCCGTGTGTGTGTGTGTGTGTGTGTGTGAGTGTGTGTGTGTGTGTGTGTGTGTGTGTGTGTGTGTGGAAGTGTGTGTGTGTGTGTGTGTGTGGAAGTGTGTGTGTGTGTGTGTGTGTGAGTGTGCAATCTCCCATAATCCTTTGCACAGATATCACCTTAGCTCCATTGCTTAGCACTTCGTTGCTCCATGGTGACAGCAGAGATGATCCATATTGCCAGCCACATTGTAATCCACCTCCTAGCACCTAGTGAAAGATCTTCACTAGTGCCCCCTGCTGGTTTTCTTCAGTATGACATTTTTGGTTGGCCCAGCTTCCTATAAACAGGCTCATCTAGTGTTGAATGAACATGCTGCTCTAACCTTCCTCTTTGCCCATTGGCTCCTGTGCACATGTGCAAGTAAACGTCCTGCTTCACTCTGGCAGGTCACCACCTGTGCGGGAAAACGCTTGGGAGTCCCGTGTGGGCTCAGGAGAACATGTTCACGGTAGCATGTCACATGTTGATGACGCACATGTCACATGCCCCAGTTAGCAGTACGTCCATTGGAGAGGGCGGTTCTAGCAGCAGGAGACGCAGTGCGGGACACGGAGCGCAGGGGACGGAGCGCGGAATTGGTCACAGCTGTCCACTAGTGTTAGTTTGTGCTAGTGCACCAGTGTAGTGTCGGTTTGTTCTAGTGTTCCAAAGTTAGTTTGTTCCAGTGCACCAGTTTTGGTTTGTTCCAGTGCTTCAGTGTTAGTTTGTTCTAGTTTTCTAGTTTTCCAGTGTTAGTTTGTTCCAGTGCTCCTGTGTTAGATGGTCCAGTTCACCAGTGTTAGATGGTCCAGTGCACCAGTGTTAGTTTGTTCCTGTGCACCAGTGTTAGTTTGTTCCAGTGCTCCTGTGTTAGGGCGTACTCACACTAGGCACGGTTTGCTCGTTCCGTGCTGGGGCCCGGTTATCCCCCCTCCCCACTCCCCCTCTGGCCTGCACCCACACTGGCTTCATCAACCCGGCCCGAGCACGCTTACGTCACCACAACGTGACTTTATTTGGAAAAAAAGTGCGCTCGCACAACACTATGGAGTTCACGATTCTCTTTTTATTGTATTTTTGAAGTCGTTTTGGGAGTGCAGAAACACGGTGCAAGCACAGATTTATCGATAATTTAACACAACGATTGTCTGCTAATCGCTTTGCCGCTATGACTGTTTAACGTGAGCGTCGCATCACTAACGTCATGTTTGAGTTCCAGCGAAATGAACCAATCAGACGAGGCACCAAGCGGGCCCGGGCACGGATAGCGCTCACACTAGAAGCGAACCGCGCCCGAGTCCACATGAATCGTGCCCTGGCCCACCTCTTCAAGCGGGCCCGAGCACGGTTAACTGATCCGGGCCCGGGCACGGTTGGAGCGCTCACACTAGCCAAACGAACCGTGCTTCGGCAGGCAACCGTGCCCGGGCCCGGATCACAGAGCCTAGTGTGAGTACGCCCTTAGTTTCTTCAAGTTTTCCAGTGTTAGTTTGTTCTAGTTTTCCAGTGTTAGTTTGTTCCAGTGCTCCTGTGTTAGATGGTCCTGTGCACCAGTGTTAGCTTGTTCCTGTGCTCCAGTGTTAGTTTGTTCCAGTGCACCAGTGTTTGTTTGTTCCAGTGCACCAGTGTTAGCTTGTTCCTGTGCTCCAGTGTTAGTTTGTTCTAGTTTTCCAGTGTTAGTTTGTTTCAGTGCTGCTGTGTTAGTTTGTTCCTGTGCACCAGTGTTAGCTTGTTCCTGTGCTCCAGTGTTAGTTTGTTACTGTGCTCCAGTGTTAGTTTGTTCCTGTGCTCCAGAGTTAGTTTGTTCTAGTTTTCCACTGTTAGTTTGTTTCAGTACTCGTGTTAGATGGTCCTGTGCACCAGTGTTAGTTTGTTCCTATGCACCAGTGTTAGTTTGTTCCAGTGCACCAGTGTTAGTTTGTTCCTGTGCACCAGTGTTAGTTTGTTCCAGTGCTCCAGTGATAGTTTGTTCTAGTTTTCCAGTGTTAGTTTGGTCCAGTGCACCAGTGTTAGTTTGTTCCAGTGCTCCAGTGTTAGTTTGTTTCAGTGCTGCTGTGTTAGTTTGTTCCTTTGCACCAGTGTTAGTTTGTTCCTTTGCACCAGTGTTAGTTTGTTCCAGTGCACCAGTGTTACTTTGTTCCTGTGCTCCAGTGTTAGTTTGTTCCAGTGCACCAGTGTTAGTTTGTTCAAATGCACCAATGTTAGCTTGCTCCAGTGCTCCAGTGTTCGTTTGTTCTAGTTTTCCAGTGTTAGTTTGTTCCTGTGCACCAGTGTTAGATGGTCCAGTGCACCAGTGTTAGTTTGTTCCAGTGCACCAGTGTTAGTTTGTTCCTGTGCTCCAGTGTTAGTTTGTTCCAGTGCACCAGTGTTAGTTTGTTCCAGTCCTCCAGTGTTAGTTTGTTTCAGTGCACCAGTGTTAGTTTGTTCCAGTGCACCAATGTTATCTTGTTCCTGTGCACCAGTGTTAGTTTGTTCCAGTGCTCCAGTGATAGTTTGTTCTAGTTTTCCAGTGTTAGTTTGTTCCTGTGCTCCTGTGTTAGATGGTCCTGTGCACCAGTGTTAGTTTGTTCCAGTGCTCCTGTGTTAGTTTGTTCCTGTGCAGCAGTGTTAGTTTGTTCCTGTGCTCCTGTGTTAGATGGACCTGTGCACCAGTGGTAGTTTGTTCCAGTGCTCCTGTGTTAGATGGTCCTGTGCACCAGTGTTAGTTTGTTCCTGTGCACCAGTGTTAGTTTGTTCCTGTGCTCCTGTGTTAGATGGTCCTGTGCACCAGTGTTAGTTTGTTCCAGTGCAGCAGTGTTAGTTTGTTCCTGTGCTCCTGTGTTAGCTCATTCCAGCCTACCACTGTGAGCTCATTCTTGGTTTGTGTCCGGTGCCTCTCAGCACCTCTCAGCACTGTGGCCCAGCACGTCTCTGCGGCAGTGGCACAGTGAGGATAGAGTAAAGCTTCCAAGGTCTTTAGTGGATATTGAGTGCTGACCGTTTGTGCTGCAATCTTAACAGTAAAGATTTCCCCATTAGGGGTCCGGTCGAGTTTCTGGGGTATTTTAAACCTCGCCCTGTGTTTGATGCACAGTAAGGGTACTAAAAGAAGAGGGAGAGAGAGGTGGAAGGAGAGAGAGAGTGAGAGAAGTGGAGGGAGAGAGAGAGAAAAAGAGAGAGAGAGAGAGGTCCAGATTGCTGGGATGTATGATTTGACCTTCACATAGAATGATAGTCATATTAGCATAAATATGGCCGAAAATGATGAAAGCCAGAGACACGAAAAGGACAGAGAATAAAAAAAATCAGCAGTGAGAAAGAGGGAGAGAGACAGGGAGGGAGGGGGAGGAAGAGAGGGAGAGATGGAGAGAGAGAAAAGTGTCATTAGGGGAGAATGCAGGAACTGAGTGAACACGAGAGAAAATGAATGCTGTTCTACCCTGCTGTGCTCGAACATATCAGTGCCCACCTGTCGATTACACACACACACACACACACACACACGCACACACACACACACACACACACACACACACACACACACACGCACACACACACACACACACACACACAAATACACATGAAGACACACACACACAAACACATCCGAGCCAGATTTAGACTGATTACAGGTTTAGTAAAGGTATCGGGGTTGAAATGGCTGTCATTGTCATGCTGTTTCTGCTGTTTGCTTTTGTGCGGTACGTTCACACGTTCATCTCCTGGTTCCCCTCTGCACTGCAAAGCAACTGAAGCTCATGTGACTGGAACTGAAGGAGCAGGTCTTTACGAGCAGGTCTTGAGCATCATGTCTAGAGGAGCAGGTCTTGAGGACCAGGTCTTTGACAGGGCTGGCTCCACCCATTAGGAGGTCATCATGCATTGGCTTGGACTAGGCCAAGTCCAAACAAGAACCAACACACACGGAGCAGAATGCGTTTACTTCCAGGAGAAATGTACATCCATGCTATTGTTCTTCCTGGAGTAGCAGTAATAAATGTGAGATTTTGCACGACTACTGAAGACATTACTTTCAACATGCTGACTACACTGAAACCAGTCCGTACATTACATTGACTCTGCTAAAGACGTGACTATTTTATTTGGTTATTTCCTGCCTGTCTGAGTAAAAGAGGTTGAACCTTCAGGTTTTCCACATTTTTGTTTTTTTTTTCTGGAACTTCGGGGCCACGTCTGCAGCGTCCTGATCCGGGCATGTGTGGACTGGAACCTCCGTGTCCCGGCACACCGTCAAACGCTGCATTCTGAACGGTTTTACAACTAATTTTAAATTTACAACTCCTGGCTTTTTGCTCAGAGTTGAAACTGCTTAGTCTGGCGAATAATGATAAGCAGAGAGTCTGTGCTCTTACGTTTCCATCAGATTCCAGCTGAGTCTGTCGGCCCGCGCGGGAAGATTTACTCCTCACACCGCCGGTGACGGCGGCTTTTTAAAGATTCCAGACACCTGCTTAACTTCAGTTTGTGTTCATGAAGCAACTTGTAGAAGACGTTCAGCGTGCTTATCTGGGTTCAGTTCTTGGCAGAGGTGAAGTCTCATCTGAGAGCTGCCGTCTCCAGGTTCTCAGGGTAGACGGGTCTCGTGGTTCTGTATGTGGAACATAAGCAGATCCAGCCCAGAGAAGGCGGGGCGGGCCGGCTCACGGGGAGGCGGGGCATTGGAGCCCAGCCTCCCTTGCTTTGTTCGTCCTCTTGGGGGGAGGGGGTAAGGCAGGCAGCAGGATGGATGATCACCTGTCCAACGCCGCTCGCTAATGGCTTGGAATGATTTTAGTCGGACGGCATGCGCTGGCTTTCACTGGCGTGTGCTGAGCTGGGTTATGTAAACACTGGCCTTGTTTTCCATGCCATCGCTCTCCCCTTGCTCGGTTGCTCTCCCTCCTCCCTCCATCTTTCTCTCTCTCCGTCTTTCTCTCTCTCCCTCTCTGTTTAGCAGCATTACGAGAGAACATCTGGCCAGAAGAGACATCTTGCTGAATATTCACTAGGCATGAGATGGATTGCAACAACACGCAAAGACAGAAACACACCGATCTCTGCACACATCCTCCTCGCACACACACACACTCACACACATCCTCCTTGCACGCACACACACACTCACACACGTCCTCCTCCTCACACACACACACACACACACACACACACACACACACACACACATCCTCATCCTCACATACACACACTCACCTTCTCACCCTCACACACGTCCTCATCTTCACACACTCACACACGTCCTCATCCTCACACACACACACTCTCACACATCCTCACCCTCACATGCACACACTCACACACGTCCTGATCCTCACACACACACTCACACACGTTCTCATCCTCACACACACAGATATGCATCCTCGCATGTTCACATTCTTATACACGTTCATCCATGCACGTGCACACACACACACACACACACACACACCCTCTGTGTCCAGAGAGTTCTTACGTAAGCTGCTGTGTAAGGTGACCTCTTGTACAGATATCTAAATATACATGCACACTTCCCACTGTGACGCAATAGACCAGTCCTGTAAAACACTTGTGCATCTTTGTGTGACAGGCAAAGCATTGTTAATTGTGTGTGTGTGTGTGTGTCTATTTTGCAAATGCTGTCCTCAGGGTGTGCAGCAATGACATATAAAAGGTGTGGATTAGTCTCTCTCTCTCTCTCTTTCTCTCTCTCTCTCATTTCCCTTATCAGTGCTGGCAGACAGAAACTTTAGGACGATGTCTGTGAATCTCCCTACAGCAGTGTGCACGCATGTACAGGCGCACAGTTAGCACATTGGTTCCACAGCAGGTCTACCCTCCATACACACGTTCCCACGCTCCCCTTCCAGCTCTGTTTATCTGTGTGACCGTGGCGTTCTGCCCACTGGACAGTGTATTCACACCGAGGATGTACTGATACACATGGGCCTTCCACACATGAATCGGGTGATTATGATCGGTGTTGCATGAAACGGCGGCCTGCAGGCGCTGTTTAATAGAGAACCGTGGAGTACAGCGCGAAGGTTTCCCTCCTCACACACGCACTCCTTTTCGGCCAGCGGTGAAACGACAGGAATTTTCTGCTGTGTTACATGAATTCCGAGCTCTGGTGATAACCGCAAGTGTTGAATCGTCATGCAATCAGCCACGCTGTGTCACGTGTCGTAAGGGACCCCTCGCGTCGTGTCTGACCGCCGTGTGACCGCCGCTTCGCAGTGCCGCCGGGCGCGATGGCCTCCACTAGACGCTACCTAGCGTTGGCGTAATTAAGTTAGACACTGCTCACATTGCCTCATCACGATACTGCTGATCACGGAAGAGTGGAAAGGCGATTAAAAGAAAGGAACCGATGAATAAATAAAGCTGCAGCTTGGCGCTTAATTACTGCGCGTTATCCGTGTCACCCGGCAAAACGCGGGAGAAAAGTTCATTAACATTTTCATCAAACGAAAATAACGGTTCATGTTTACCACAGGAGCATGCAGCTAAACCTTCCTGTTGCAGTATAGTTGGGGGGTTAATTACCTCGCTCACGCGTGTCCTCCAATCATCGTTGTTCGTATCGCTGCGCCGGGCCCGTTCACGCCCGAAGCAGCACGTGGCTGTAATGAACTTGGTTCCACCGATAATTCTGACGCTAATGTGTTCACGAGTCCTCGTGTGAAACTCGTGCGATTGGCTGATTGTGCTTGTGTTTAAGGTTCTAAGGCTTTTCTTTATGAGGTTATTCACTGGGTCTAATCAGCACACAGGGTGGTGGGCAGTGTGTGTATTTGATGTACATTCATTTAAATGTAATTGTAATAAAATAAAGGTACTTACGCTAAGGAACTGTAGTTTGTGTGTTGTGTGTGCGTGTGTGTGTGTGTGTGTATGTGAGAGAGAGCAGGGCAATGTGTAATGTTACCCAGTGGGATTAAAATACACACACATACTGACACAATCCTCTCATATACACACACATACTGACACAGACCCCTCATATACACACACATACTGACACAGACCCCTTCATATACACACACATACTGACACAGACCCCATATATACACACACATACTGACACAGACCCCTCTCATATACACACACATACTGACACAGACCCCTCTCATGTACATACACATACTGACACAGACCCCTCATATACACACACATACTGACACAGACCCCTTCATATACACACACATACTGACACAGACCCCATATATACACACACATACTGACACAGACCCCTCTCATATACACACACATACTGACACAGACCCCTCTCATGTACATACACATACTGACACAGACCCCTCATATACACACACATACTGAAACAGACCCTTCTCATATACACACACATACTGACACAGACCTCTCTCATATACACACACATACTGACACAGACCCCTCATATACACACACATACTGACACAGACCCCTCATATACACACACATACTGACACAGACCTCTCTCATATACACACACATACTGACACAGACCCCTCATATACACACACATACTGACACAGACCCCTCTCATGTACATACACATACTGACACAGACCCCTCTCATATACACACACATACTGACACAGACCCCTCATATACACACACATACTGACACAGACCCCTCTCATATACACACACATACTGACACAGACCCCTCATATACACACACATACTGACACAGACCCCTCATATACACACACATACTGACACAGACCCCTCATATACACACACATACTGACACAGACCCCTCATATACACACACA
>NC_135211.1:40933228-40953228 GCF_052324685.1 Brachyhypopomus gauderio | reverse complement strand
TCCCTCTCTTACTCACACATACATTTATTTTAAAATAAATGCAAGGGTGGAGAGAGAGAGAGAGAGAGAGAGAGAGAGAGAGAGAGAGAGTGTATGTGTGGCGTACTATTTTACTTGGAAGCACTTCCTCCAACTGGGCGAACGCTGGTGGGGTTACTGCCCCCTGCTGGTGGGGTTACTGCCCCCTGCTGGTGGGAATGGGCATATGCCCTCTGCTATTCAGCTGCCCAGGTGCAGCATTCCAGGTGTAGTTGCCCCTAGCGCTCACGAACCATGAGAGGGAGAGAGAGAGAGAGAGAGGAGAGAGAGAGAGAGAGACAGAGAGAGAGAGCCTGCTGGTTCTTTACTGCCCCCCTAGTGGTGCATCACAACACAGTCAGTGCCACCTCTGCATCAGATCAGATGTCCTCCTACGATCCAGCTGAAGGATTCCTGCTTCCAAGTGTGAAAACTGACCTCAGGCCATCTTCCACCGCCAGAACTTTCACTGAGACCCATTATGACGCCACCGGCAGTGCTGATTCCAGATCAGTGTCCGGCAGTGCCGTTGGGGGGGGTCCGTCGCGCGCGCGCTGCGCGTGTGTGTGTGTGTGTGTGTGTGTGTGTGTGTGTGTGCTGTGCGAGAGCACTGTTACCGTAGCGATGAAAAAGACCACACAGAGAAAGACAGATAGACGCAGGGATAGATAAAGGCACAGATAATACAGACAGATCAACATAGATCAATAGATCAAGTGATTGATCGATAGATCAGTCGATCATAAAAGGTTCGTGTGTGTGCAGCGGAGAGCCCAGTGTGTCTAATGATTTTACCTGCTGTGAAAGCGTCAGTCTGGATCAATGGGCTCACGTTCATATAACGCCTCCCAGCTTTGGTTAAGTGATACTGCCCAGTCGCCCCCATCACACAAATCTCTAAAACGTCTGGACACTGTGATGTCGGGCTGTCCCCGCCTGGCTCTAGGAATCTGAAGGAGGGGGCATGAGTAGAAGATCCTGCTCGCTTCCTGTGCCATGATGCTCTGTGTGTGTTAGTAGCTAATGTTGGAGATCTGAGACCCTTCAGCCCATATAGAGAGAAGAGCATGATGGGACAGAACACACCAGCCCTAGTGCTCAAACCTCCGGGAACATCATGACACCTCAATAAACACACACAACAAATATGTGTTAATAAAGGAAACTTCAGGAATACCATGACACCTAAAAAATGCAAAAAAAAAACATAAAAACTTAAAAATAAAATAAAATACAACCGCCACACCCCCCCCCAGGAAACGTACAAAAACGAAATAACAAATTGCAAAAAGCTCGGTCTCAGAGAACAAGAGAGATATGGAGAGAATTAGTGAGAGAGAGAGGGAGAGGGAGAGAGAGAGAGAGAGGAGAGAGAGAGAGGAGAGAGAGAGATGAGAGAGAGAGAGAGAGATGTGTAAAGTTTACACGTTTGAGTCACCACAGGACTCCACAGCTTCAACCTCATCCATTTCACACTTTCCCAATTAGGAGTGAGTGCAGATGACAGAATGGATGGATTCAAAGAAGAAAGAGAGAGACAGATGAGAGAAACAGAGAGAGACAGAGACAGAAGGAGGGAGAGAGAGACAGAGGGAGGGAGAGAGAGGGAGAAACAGAGAGAGAGGGAGAGAGAGAGGGAGAGAGAGATAGATGAGAGAAACAGAGAGAGAGAGGGGAGAGAGTTCTTCCCTGCTGTCCTTGCAAATGCAACACATTTACCGCATGGTGCAAGTGGAATGCACACACACACACACACACACACACACACACACACACACACACACACACACATACACACACACACACACACACACACACACACACACACACACACACACACTTCAGCACTCTCAGCTGGTTGAATGCCATGAAATCCTGATGTCTCACATAATTAGCCCCTGCCCCTTCCTAAGACCCCTCCCCTCCTGCCAAGACTCCTCCCCCCACTGTGATTCCAGCCATGCTGGCCTGGATCTCAGCAGGATAAGCCCCGCCCTCACCGCCACGCCCCATCAGCTCCAATACTGCCACCACCAGCCCCAGCAGAGAGACCAGCATGACGTCTGTCTGTTCTCCATGTGATTACGACACCTCGGTGGTTTGTTCAGGTGCTGGCAGGTTTGCTCGTGTCTCGTGCACGTTTGGCATCGTCAGGCCCGCCTGGCCCACGGCGCCCCCCTGCTGGAAGCCGCCCTAGCAGAGATGGTCAGGTGGGCAGGTTTTTTTATCTGTTGGTCAAAGAGTTGGCCGTCTCCCCTCTGTTGAACTGTGGACACTTTTTCTGGCACATTGTCCTCGTTGTCTTCCTGTTGTCAGTCTCACATTCTCAGGAAACGTGATTTAGGTCCCACAGATATGTCAGGAAACGTGATTTAGGGTCCCCACAGATATGTCAGGAAACGTGATTTAGGTCCCACAGATATGTCAGGTATTAGAATATCACTCTGTTTCAGTTCCAGTCTCCTTCCCTGTCCTAGTCATTCCTCCTCATCACACTTTATTGATTTTCTTTCTCAAAAGTCACAAAACTCCTCTTTCTCTTCATCTCCCACTCTTTCTCCCTCTAACCCTCTCTCTTCTTGCCTCTCTCCATTTCTCTACCACTGTCTCTCCCCGTGACCCAGCAACAGCAGTGAGACGGACACCCCCCCCCCCCCCCCCCCCCACCTGGGACTGTGTTGGGTTCTGGGCCTTTCTGACAGACTGTTCTCATCCTGGAGGAGACGCTCTGATCTGGGGTCGTCCATCGCCTGAAGTACATCTCCAGTGGTCAGACATGGTCAGACATTTACAGTGAATGTGTGTGTTTCTGTGTGTGAGTGTTTTTGCATGTGGATGGACAAGTGTGTATGGGTGTGTATGAGAGTGTGTGTAGATGAGTGTGTGTGTGTGTTTGGAGGTTTGTGTATGGGGGGGTGTTTGGATGTGTGTGTGTGTGTGTGTGTGTGTGTGTGTGTGTGCATGTGGATGGACGAGTGTGCATGGGTGTGTATGAGAGTGTGAGTAGATGGGTGTGTTTGTGTGTATGTGTTTGGATATTTGTGTGTTTAGGTGTGTATGTGTGTGTGTGTGTGTGTGTGTGTGTGTGTGTGTGTGTGTGTGTGTGTGTGTGTGTGTGTGTGTGTGTGTGTGTGTGCGTGTGGTGTGTGTACGTACCTGGGTGTCCTTGTCCATCCTTTCCTGATTGATCTACATAAACAGCTGGTGGTGGATAAATGCTGACACAGTGACCCACACCTTCTCTCTCTCTCTTTCCTTCTCTTTTCCTCTCTCTCTCTCTCTCCCTCTCTCTCACAACCATCTCAGTCAACCCCATCTATCATCTATCATACTGTCTTAACATAGTAGTATTGCACAAGTGATGCTCTAGCAAGTGTGTGTGTGTGTGAGAGAGAGAGCGTGTGTGTTTGTGTGAGCGTGTGTGTGAGAGAGAGAGCGTGTGTGTTTGTGTGTGTGTGTGTGAGGACCGTAGGGAGGATAAAGGAAATCTTTTTACTAAACAGTGTGATAGAAACAGATGAATATGAGGACTAATGGCTCATCTCTATCAACACAGCTAGATCATTAATCCCAGAGGAGAGAGACAAACAGAAGGAACAAGAGAGAGAGAGAGAGAGAGAGAGAGGACAGACAGGAAAGAGAGAGAGAGAGAGAGAGAGAGAGAGAGGACAGACAGGAAAGAGAGAGAGAGAGAGAGAGAGAGAGAGAGAGAGGGAGAGAGGGAGGGAGGGCACATTTTGTATTTTGTCTCATTAACCTGCTCTGCCCCTGTGATGTGCTTGTCCTTGGTTTGATATACCTCAGTAAGATTGGATTCATGTTTCTGTCATGAGGTCATTCATTCACCTGCTGTCATTACTGTCTCTGTTGTGTCCACTCTTAATTCCACTGCTTTTGAAAATCATATCTAAGTTTATTTCTGCATTTGACAGCCGTTTCAATAAAGCCTTGTTGATATGATTTCATTTAATGAGAATCTGTGTGTGAGAGAGAGGGACAGAGAGAACAGAGACACTGCTGGGGAAATTAGACACGCCCCACAGCTGGTGTTTTATAGTGTCAAATGGAATCTAAACACACACATTCTAAACACACATTTTATACACACACATTCTAAACACACACATTCTATATAAACATATTCTAAACGCACACATTCTACACACACATTCTGTGCACACACATTCTATATACACATATTCTAAACACACATTCTAAACACATTTTATACACACACATTCTAAACACACATTTTATACACACATTCTAAACACACACATTCTAAACGTGCATTCTGTTCACACACATTCTATATACACATATTCTAAACACACACACTCTAAACACATTTTATACACACACATTCTATACACACATTCTAAACATGCATTCTGTACACACACATTCTGTATACACACACATTGTAAACACATTTTATACACACACATTGTAAACACACAATTTATACACACACATTCTAAACACGTATTCTATATACACATTCTGAACACACATTCTAAACACACACATTCTAAACACACGTGTGTGGTTGGGGGGGACAGAGATGAAGTTATGTATAGGTATAGGTGTGTGAGAGGAGAGGTTAAGGTATATATAGAGTGTGTGTGAGACCAAGAGGGAGAGTTTAAGTTATATATAGAGTGTGCGAGATAGAGAGAGAGAGGTTAAAGTATATATATATATATATATATATATATATATATATATTATATATATATATATATATATATATATATATATATATATATATATAGTATGTGTGTGTGTGTGTGTGTGTGTGTGTGTGTGTGTGTGTGTGTGTGTGTGTGTGTGTAAGAGATTTCCGACTGCACTAATTTAATTCTTTAACTGAATGTAATGACCTTTGTATTTGTGTGTATAATCCCAGTTCTGGAACACAGTGAACAGTGAATATTTTCCTAAACATGGTTCATCACTTCATTAAGCAGCACTCATGAATCTCACCTTCTAATTAAACAGGAGTTCAGCAGAAGTGGGTTCGTGACATGGATTATCCAGACACAAGGGTTTGGTCCATGAGGGCTTCTTCAGAGGGCTGGGTGTGTGTGGAGAGCAGACAGGACTACCTCAGACAGAACTACCTTAGATAGGACTACCTCATACAAGACTACCTCAAATAGGATTACATCAGACAGGACTACAGCAGACAACATTGCCTCAAATAGGATTACCTCAGATAGGACTAGCGCATGTAGGACAACCTCATTTGGGACCACCTCATGTAGGACTACCTCATGTAGGACTACCTCAGACATAACTACCTCATGTAGGACTACCTCAGACATAACTACCTCATATAGAACTACTTCTTGTAGGACTACCTCATGTAGGACTACCTCATGTAGGACAGCCTCATGTAGGATTACCTCATGTAGGACTACCACATGTAGGACTACCTCATGTAGGACTACCTCATGTAGGACTACTTCATGTAGGACTACCTCATGTAGGACTACCTCATGTAGGACTACCTCATGTAGGACTACTTCATGTAGGACTACCTCATGTAGGACAGCCTCATGTAGGACTACCTCATGTAGGACAGCCTCATGTAGGACAGCCTCATGTAGGACTACCTCATGTAGGACTACCTCATGTAGGACAGCCTCATGTAGGACTACCTCATGTAGGACTACCTCATGTAGGATTACCTCATGTAGGATTACCTCATGTAAGACTACCTCATGTAGGACTACCTCATGTAGGACTACCTCATGTAGTACAGCCTCATGTAGGACAGCCTCATGTAGGACTACCTCATGTAGGACAGCCTCATGTAGGACAGCCTCATGTAGGACTACCTCATGTAGGACAGCCTCATGTAGGATTACCTCATGTAGGACTACCTCATGTAGGACAGCCTCATGTAGGACAGCCTCATTTAGGACTACCTCATGTAGGATTACCTCATGTAGGACTACCTAATGTAGGACTACCTCATGTAGGATTACCTCATGTAGGACTACCTCATGTAGGACTACCTCATGTAGGATTACCTCAT
Source organism: Brachyhypopomus gauderio (assembly GCF_052324685.1). Taxonomy (NCBI): domain Eukaryota; kingdom Metazoa; phylum Chordata; class Actinopteri; order Gymnotiformes; family Hypopomidae; genus Brachyhypopomus; species Brachyhypopomus gauderio. Next base: position 40,947,167 of record NC_135211.1, on the reverse strand, counting down.
GTAGGACTACCTCATGTAGGACTACCTCATGTAGGATTACCTCATGTAGGACTACCTTATGTAGGTCAGCCTCATGTAGGACTACCTCATGTAGGATTACCTCATGTAGGACTACCTCATGTAAGATTACCTCATGTAGGACTACCTCATGTAGGACTACCTCATGTAGGACTACCTCATGTAGGATTACCTCATGTAGGACAGCCTCATGTAGGACTACCTCATGTAGGATTACCTCATGTAGGACTACCTCATGTAGGACAGCCTCATGTAGGACAGCCTCATGTAGGATTACCTCATGTAGGACAGCCTCATGTAGGACTACCTCATGTAGGATTACCTTATGTAGGACTACCTCATGTAGGACAGCCTCATGTAGGACAGCCTCATGTAGGATTACCTCATGTAGGACTACCTCATGTAGGATTACCTCATGTAGGACTACCTCATGTAGAACTACCTCAGCCTCGATCTGCAACAGATGGACAGAATGTAAGCTGCTGCAGAAAAACAAATCCACGATGAAAGGGAGGGAGAGAGAGATGGAGTGAGTGAGAGTGAAGGAGGGACAGAGGTAGAGAGCAAGCAAAGAAAGTAGAGATATAGATTGAGAGAGGAGGAAGATTGTAGAAGGAGAGAGTGGAAATGATAAATAAAGAGAGAAAGAGTGAGAGATGAAGAGAGAGAATGTACCGTATTTTCCGGACTATAAGCCTATATTTTTCCCCACGATTTGAACCATGCGGCTTATACTGAGGTGCAGCTTTTCTGTAGACTTTTCACCCATCAGGGGGCGGAGCAGAAAGTTAATCAGGTGGTAGGACAAAGTTGTAAATCAAAGAAGAAAGTGCTAAATTTTCATTTAGCACATGCGAGCAGCAGGCACGAATTTTTTTAAACCAACATGTGTTGTGACAAATTCCGACTCTCCTCGTTTGTACATGCATAAAGACGCTACAGATGATATTCGGGAATTACAGTGATAATAACTTAGTTCATTGAGCACTCTAGTTTTGTCCTAACTAAATATTTAGACATAATACTGCTGTCAGAGGTGAACTTCGGTATAGCCAGTGTGTATTTTATTTAAAATAATTAACACCCTTGAGCCAGTGTGTCTTTGGACATAGATAATGCCGTGCCGTTTGCTGAGTTGGATAATTAAAGTCTAGCTCTTATTTATGCATAGAAACGTAAATGGACAATATAATCTGTAGCGTCTTTATGCGCGGATAAACGAGGAGAGTCAGAATTCGCCACAACACCGGCTGAAAGCCGAATCTGCCGCACGTGAAATGCTACAGGCACCGTTCGGAAACTGATCAGTTCAGTTAAATGTATTCAGATCAGTAGATATATACAACATTTAACTTTTTTTTTTTTTTACTTTGTAGGTGTGGTTTATATTGTGGTGCGCTCTATAGTCGAGAAAATATGGTAATTTATGCCCCCCTCCCCAGTAGAAGGTTTTTGACACTGTGTGTGTGGCAGGAGACATGACATATGCAGCGGTACAGAGCTCTGTTAGTGTCGATATGCCCCTTATAGATATGTCCTCTGTAAAAGTGTCCTCTGTAGAAGTGTCCCCTATGGAAGTGTCCTCTGTAGAAGTGTCCTCTATAGACGCGATCCTTATAGAAGTGTCCTCTATAGTCGTGTCCTTTATAGACAAGTGTCATATAGATATATATGAGGGAAAATAATAACTGCAGATCTGAATTAGAAGTCTAAACAAGACACACTAAAGTAGTAAAACCTGTAAAAGCATGCGATCCTCATTTAGGCCAGCCCTACCCTGGTTGGCATGGAGACTGATGTGTAATAAAGTGCCACCAAGACGATCACAAACTGCGTAGGGCTTCAGCACAACTGTTTCCTCTGGTAACCACTGAGAGGCGACCATGGGCCAACAAACATGATGTGTGATGTGCTGAACAGAGTCAACATCAAAGCCCAAAGCAGACTTTAGCCCAGCCCAGCCCAAACAGAGCTGCCTGCTGCAGACAGCTCCGGGGCCAGGACACGCGCCTGTATGACCCTCCGGGGCCAGGCCACGCCCCTGTATGACCCTCCGGGGCCAGGCCACGCCCCTGTATGACCCTCTAGGGTCAGGACATGCCGCTGTCTGACCACCCGACGTCAGCGCAACATGCTTCGGAGGAAAAACAAAAGAGCCGTAGTCCGTCGGCTCAACTCCGTTTGGAACGGGACTGCGTCCTAACACTTGACGGCTTGAAGTGTGGCCTTCACGGTCCAGTGGCGCTCCTCGACACAGCGGTCTGAACGTGACTGAGTCAGGAGAGCGTTCTGTAAGGAACCATCGTTCTGAACAGCCCCCGCGAGAGTCGACCGGACCGCGGCGGGCGTGGAGAAGAGGCGGGAGGAAAACGATCACCCAGGCAACGGTGTTTGTCACGGCGTAACGAGGCGAGGCGCTGAAGGAGACACTAGTTCACATCGTTCACGTTCACGACTTTGTTAATACCTCCACCTGGCCGCTCGGTTAGCACTGTTTACTGCTTTGGAAAGGCAGTAACTTCCAACAGCTGATACAACAGCACTGCAATAAGAACTGACACAGAGAGAGAGAGAGAGAGAGAGAGAGAAGGAGAGAGAGAGAGATTGGGGCAAAGACAGAGTGAGAGAGAGAATTTAATTACAGCCAAATGGCCATTATTATTGTAGCTCACTGGGTAGCTATTCTTCTCTCTCTCACACCCACACACACGAACACAGTTCAGTGTCATGGGAGAAAAGTAATATTGGCAAAGACAGAGATGACAGAATTGAATGTGTCCAGTGGTGATAGTCGGGGGGTCAGAGGTTACACAGGTGTAGATATAATGTCTCCCCCAGGGTGAAGGGCACAGCACTTCAGAGCAATACAGCAGGGCAGATAGCAGAAACAAGGACCATAGGAATGAAGAAACAGCTGTGTGTGTGTGTGTGTGTGTGTGTGTGTGTGTGTGTGTGTGTGTGTGTGTGTGTGTGTGTGTGTGTGTGTGTGTGTGTGTGTGTGTGTGTGTTATTATGAGGTCCTGGCTACTGTAGCCAAACACATACACACAAACGCAGTGCCAAATAGTGGTGTAAAGTGGTTTACACAGACTAACGTCACCCAAACTCTGTGTAACTTTGACATACAGAATGTTTGAACATGTTCTGTGAATAAAGGATGGACATAGAGACATGGAGATTGTTTTATCAGTGACCGTGTAGTTCTTACTCTTTATCATAAATTGATTTGGGAGAATCTCTAATATAAGTACAAAGTAGGTAGTTCACGAATAAACATTTTATCACAGTCTCTGTTCGAAACAGCCAACACACAGCACACTATATACTGTACACTGGTCCCTGTAGTAGTATAGTATCCAATCATACTACAAGGTCACATTAATGTACGAAGGTTCTGCCCACCTGAGAAAGATTTTCCACCAACGCTGCATGATGGGACGCAGTACTCCATGAAGGTAGATCTGGTCACATACTGGAATATTTGCTAGGACCAGAACGTTATCCGGGTATCCTTCATGTAATGGAAACATTTATCAGTACATTGATTTGGGGTTAAGTCAGTACGCAGATAATATGTAGTAAACTATTTCAAAAACTCACCAGAAATTGAAAAAAGAAACTTGAGATGTGTTAAAATGTTAGCTAATGTTGGGATTTTCTTCTCCGGACCCAGACGGGCCCCAACACCACCCCGATGAACCGACTGGTTTTGACCGAGTGAACCAAGCAAAGTCTTGACACCCAAAGTTATTTTGCATTAATTTATATGGAATATAAATGAATACAATATAATAAAAGTATACGTGGTACAAACTCTTCAGTGCACTGGTGCTAGTTTGCCTAGGAATCTACCTAACCCAAGTGGATCTCAGCAGTGTCCAAGCGAAAAGCCTCTCGTGCTGGGCGATGTCCTTTCTTTCATACTCTCTGTCCATAAGTTTCGATTTGTTAAGTTTCGATAACTCCCCAATCCTGGCTGCTCTCCATGGAAATTCACCTGCTCCTCTTCTCCCAGCCTGTGTGCCTGGTTATCTAAAAACTGCTTGCTACACATCCTGCACTGAATAGGCCCCTTCTGTTCTCCTCAAGGCCACTGAGGCCTCCTTACTCCTGCTTTCCCACAGTCTTCCTGAAAAACACTAAATTGATACATTAAGTTATTAGCCTTTAAATTTCTTTTTTCTTACACTATCATTTAAAATATCCTTTTAGCTAACATGTTACAGTAGCTAACTCATTTTAAATAGCCTTTTAGCTAACATGTTACAGTAGCTAACTAATTTTAAATAGCCTTTTAGCTACCATGTTACAGTTGCTATCGTTTTAAATAGCCTTTTATCTAACATGTTACAGTAGCTAACTCATTTTAAATAGCCTTTTAGCTAACATGTTACAGTAGCTAACTATCATTTTAAATAGCCTTTTAGCTGACATGTTACAGTAGCTAACTATCATTTTAAAGAGCCTTTTAGCTAACATGTTACAGTAGCTAACTATCATTTTAAATAGCCTTTTAGCTATCATGTTACAGTAGCTAACTATCATTTTAAATAGCCTTTTAGCTAACATGTTACAGTAGCTAACTCATTTTAAATAGCATTTTAGCTGACATGTTAGCTACCTACCTAATTTGTAGTGTCACGGTGAGGCGGCCCCCTACCGGCCGCCTCTGTCCACAGCGGCTGTTGTTGTCGTTGTTTGGTGACGTCATGTGCGTCCCTCAGGTGGGCGGAGCCCGTGATCCGTCTCACCTGAGGGTCGTTTGTTTGCCTATATATGTCTTGTCTTTGTACCAGTTGACCGCTGGTCATTATATCCTTAATTTGGATCTATTGCACGGGTTTTAGGTTTGCACACTTTATATTAAACCACCCTTTTTCCCTGAGACTTGGCGTGATCGCTTCCTTTTTGTTGCTCACACCTGCCCGTCACAGAATGACCAGCCACCCTTCGGAAGCCGCCGAGTCTCTTTTTCTTTCTCCTTCGTTCGTGGTCATGTCTCGTGGTAAGTGTTTGTCTGCGTGGTGTTTTGTTTGAAGAGCTCCGCCGTGCTTTTGTGTTTTGTGTGTGTGTGTGTGTGTGTGTAGCACGGCGAGGACCAGGGCAGTCTGCCCTGAGACAGCTCTTCGTGTCCATTGTATGTTGCGGGAGTTTCGCCGTGCGCTTGTGTGTATGTGGCACGGCGAACACCAGGGTGTCTGCCTGGTGGACTCTCGTGTGTGTTTTGTATGTGTGTACGGGTGATGGACGTGTGGACCAGTGTGCGTGCTCGTTCTGTTCTATGTTGAATGTTTTATGTGTGACGCGGTTGCTGCTCGTCACTGTCGCCTTGCTCCCCGTGTGTCGTGTGTTTAATGTGGGGAGCGACTGCGGCTCTGAGCAGCGCGCGTCACTGTGTGTGTGTAAGCAGAGCGCGCATGTGATGGGTTCCGTCTGTCTGTTTGTACACCGTTTTTTGTTTGTCTAGTATTTGCGTGTGTGTTTTGTCCTAGCGTAATGTCAACTGTTAAATGTAATTCCACACATGCTCCTCCCCTTAAATGTGTGTTTGGGGGGGGACCGGCTGTGGTCCCGTGCCATGGGGTGTGGCACGGAGGGCGTCTCTCCCGAGGGAGGCCCTGAATAGGGTAGGGCGCGTTTGTGTTTCGTGTTTGTATATATGTATGTGTGTGGTGTGTGTGTGTGTGAGGTTGTGTTCTTTGTGCAGGTGCTTCTCCTTGGCAGTGTTCCTGGACCTTGTGGGGGTCTCCACCTGGCAGGAGCCCCCTTGTGTTGTGGGGTGACCGGAGCCCGGTCGTGAAGAGCCCCTCCCTAGAGGGCTGGGGCCCCCGGATGTTTGGGGACCATGGGGCTCCAGTCTGAAAAGCTCCTGCTGGGGATGGAGATCCTCCCTCCTGCCCGGGGTGACCAGGAGGCCCTTGGGGCTGCTCCCTAGCCCGCGTCGGGGGTGCTCTGGGCCTCGGTCTCTGGCGCTCCTGGGTTGGGTGGAGGAGTCCACCTTGAGATGAGAGGCCCCGGGAGGGGTTGGCTCCCCAGGAGGCTGGGGTGACCCCTAGCAGAAGGCAGGGGTCAGCTCTGGGAGGAGGTAGGTCCAGGAGGTGAAGTAGCCACGCCTTGGAGAGGTAGCCTGCACACCCACACACACACGAGGGACGAGAGAGGAGCCGTAGCCCCTCGTCCTCACACCATGGGGCTTACCAGCTGAATGCCGGTTAGGGCGTGAGGGCCCTGTGACCGACCGGGGCGTGGTTTTGTGTTGTTAACGGCCCGGCCGGTCCAGGGTCCCGCCCGGGGAGGTGAGCTGTGTAATGTGTTGTGTTTTATGTTTCAGCTCCTGGACGGCAGGAGGTGTGTTCCTGCCTGTCTCTGCCTTCCTGCCCCTTCATGTTTTGTGTGCAGCCGCTGTGTGCCACACACCCAGTGGAGGGGAGTGCGGCTTGGTGGGGGGGTCTGTCACGGTGAGGCGGCCCCCTACCGGCCGCCTCTGTCCACAGCGGCTGTTGTTGTCGTTGTTTGGTGACGTCATGTGCGTCCCTCAGGTGGGCGGAGCCCGTGATCCGTCTCACCTGAGGGTCGTTTGTTTGCCTATATATGTCTTGTCTTTGTACCAGTTGACCGCTGGTCATTATATCCTTAATTTGGATCTATTGCACGGGTTTTAGGTTTGCACACTTTATATTAAACCACCCTTTTTCCCTGAGACTTGGCGTGATCGCTTCCTTTTTGTTGCTCACACCTGCCCGTCACATGTAGGATTAATGTAGACCAGTGGGGAACCGTCAGGGCCCTCTACGCCCTCTCAGAGGGCCTAACATATTCTTAAAACAGTATATATTTAATTATCCAATTTTGTTTATCTACTTACAGTTTGACAATCGACATCTAAACAATTACAGAAATATAATCAAATAAAATATTCAACCGTGTCTATTCAATCTGTGTTGGAAGGTGAGGGGTTAAGTGGAAGCCTGTGAGCCTGTGTCTCCCCCTATCAGGACTGTGATGCCCGCTGTTCGTTTACAGAGGGCCTGGCAGTTATAATTCAGCACAATACCAGTTTCAAATGACAGTAAAATTGACCAATCATATCTTCCCTCTTAGTGGCTTAACTGTATGATAATTTCCGCCCGCTGTGGACGCTAGCTGTCGTTAGCGTACCACCGCTAGCTAGTTTCGATTCAGTGCTATGACGTCTTCATTTACATATTCCGCTTCCGAGAACCACGGAGCTGTGAAAACTTATTTTGTTTGGAAACTTATTTTGCTTAACAAGTTATCTATAGGGCAACGCCCCCTCTCGTAGCTGTCACTCTGGGTTCCCTCATGTCCGTGTTCCCTGCCTGTTTGTCCCGCCCTGCTTGTTTGTTGCCACGCCCCTGTGTCATTGTTATCACCTGTTCCTTGTTTCGGTTCTATGTATATAAGTCCCGTCATTCCCCAGTCGTGTCATCCGTGATTTTGTCTACTTCGTGCCTTGTGCCTTGTCTTCCAGTCGGATTGTACTTTGTTCTTCTGTTCGCTGTTTTACGTGAGTCTGCTCTGTGTTTCAGTTATCCGTTCCGTGTTTCCCCGTTGTGTTTAGTCCTTCCTGAAATGCCCATCTACCTTACCTGTTCTGGCTGCCCTCCTGGTTTGACCCACGCCTGTCCTTTCGACTCTGATTTTGGTATTCCCTTCATTAAATCTCGCTCATCTCAGCATTTGTGTCCGTCTCCTCGCTCCGTGGCGCAAGCCACATTACAGTACAACTGTTATTGTTTATTGCATTTCTAAAGCTATACTGTCGTCTCGTTTTTTTCTTTATTCTTTATTGCAGTTTATTAGGAGAGTATGTATTCGGCTGAGGGGGGGGGGGGGGGGGGGGCTAGCGGGCCCAGGTTTAATGGTCACGGTTCGCTACTGATGTAGACAATCTTAGTAAAATAATTTGGGTTGTCTTTGTTCTCAGGTAATAGTAATACTTTCACCAAGAGCTCCGTCAGCCCAATGTCTTCGGCCCTTGCCGCCTCACGGCGAACATCCCTTCAGTCTGTCAGCTCACACACACTACGTCGTCTTTGTTGTTTCTTTTTTCTATTTCCTGTTATGGCGAGCCAGAAGGTTTTCTCCTGTGCCTCTCAGGACGGTACTGTTGGCACCAAGGTCAGGCGTCCCACTCGCTGACTGGATCTTGCCTGTATGAAACAGTTATTTGCAGTTCCCTTGTAGGCAAAGAGCGCCCAGCAAACGCAGTCACGGCGCTTGCTTGGCTTGTACGACTTCAGGCGACTCTTTCCTTTGTAAGGAATTATTTGCTAATGTGCAGTGACATCTGTGGGAATGTAGTGCACGACCTTCGTCTCCAACCTCCATCTCATCTCTGTACGTCTCGTACTGTCCAAACATCACATTCAATATGACCTCATCGTGGGAGGCGACGCCCCTCAGGTAGAGCGTGTTTATTTCCATTAAACATACAGACATCATAAACACATAAACCTGCTCACGTATGGCTCATTCTTATTTTTCCACATTTTTTATAAGCTCCTGTTTAAATGGTTAAAGGCTTTAGTAAACATGTTGAGGCACATGCATACATGTTTTTGGCACCTATCTGCTGTGTGTCTCAGCACACGCCTGGTCTCACAGAACCTGAACACCAAAGTGTTTGGTCACATGTTGAAATTTTTATTGTAGGTTTATAAATATTTATTGAAATTTTCCCCTTTTCTGTTAACTCTCATTACAGGGCATTGTGTAAAATATCTTTAACCAGCCAAAAAGCCTCACATAAGGACAATAAATAAAACAATATTAGACAGTAATATGAAAAACTGCACTGAAATGTCTGTAGCAATTTTGCATGTGATTGTTTTAACAGTACAGCAGATACTACAGTTCGTTTTTAACGGCTTCATGTACCATAACATTACATCACCTTGACATACCAGAAAAGATAGATAACATGCTATGTCATTTCACTCCAAAAAGTGTCATAAACCTAATTTAAAAAAGAACTGTCTAATAAATAAGGATAAAAGGATTTCCATGGCTGTGTCCTGGGTCAGGTTGGTCTGGCCAGGTGTCCCTGATCCCTGTCACTGAAGATCAGAATCAACTAATACACCAAACAGTACAGTACACCAGCTGGAGCACGAAGGATAAATACACCACCCAGAACACAAAGAACCAAAATGCCAACCAAATAATTAGTACACCAACTAATACACCAACCATCTAAAGAACCAGTACACCAACTAATACACCAACCACCTAAAGAACCAGTACACCAACTAATACACCAACCACCTAAAGAACCAGTAGACCAACTAATACACCAACCACCTAAAGAACCAGTACACCCACTAATACACCAACCATCTAAAGAACCAGTACACCAACTAATACACCAACCATCTAAAGAACCAGTACACCCACTAATACACCAACCATCTAAAGAACCAATACACCAACTAATACACCAACCATCTAAAGAACCAATACACCAACTAATACACCAACCATCTAAAGAACCAGTACACCCACTAATACACCAACCATCTAAAGAACCAATACACCAACTAATACACCAACCATCTAAAGAACCAGTACACCCACTAATACACCAACCACCTAAAGAACCAGTACACCAACTAATACACCAACCATCTAAAGAACCAGTACACCAACTAATACACCAACCATCTAAAGAACCAATACACCAACTAATACACCAACCATCTAAAGAACCAGTACACCCACTAATACACCAACCATCTAAAGAACCAATACACCAACTAATACACCAACCATCTAAAGAACCAGTACACCCACTAATACACCAACCATCTAAAGAACCAGTACACCAACTAATACACCAACCATCTAAAGAACCAATACACCAACTAATACACCAACCATCTAAAGAACCAGTACACCAACTAATACACCAACCATCTAAAGAACCAGTACACCAACTAATACACCAACCATCTAAAGAACCAATACACCAACTAATACACCAACCATCTAAAGAACCAGTACACCAACTAATACACCAACCATCTAAAGAACCAATACACCAACTAATACACCAACCACCTAAAGAACCAGTACACCAACTAATACACCAACCACCTAAAGAACCAGTACACCAACTAATACACCAACCATCTAAAGAACCAGTACACCAACTAATACACCAACCACCTAAAGAACCAGTACACCAACTAATACACCAACCACCTAAAGAACCAGTACACCAACTAATACACCAACCACCTAAAGAACCAGTACACCCACTAGTACACCAACCATCTAAAGAACCAGTACACCAACTAATACACCAACCATCTAAAGAACCAGTACACCCACTAATACACCAACCATCTAAAGAACCAGTACACCAACTAATACACCAACCATCTAAAGAACCAGTACACCAACTAATACACCAACCATCTAAAGAACCAGTACACCAACTAATACACCAACCATCTAAAGAACCAGTACACCAACTAATACACCAACCATCTAAAGAACCAGTACACCAACTAATACACCAACCATCTAAAGAACCAGTACACCAACTAATACACCAACCATGTAAAGAACCAGTACACCAACTAATACACCAACCATCTAAAGAACCAATACACCAACTAATACACCAACCATGTAAAGAACCAGTACACCAACTAATACACCAACCATCTAAAGAACCAGTACACCCACTAATACACCAACCATCTAAAGAACCAGTACACCAACTAATACACCAACCATCTAAAGAACCAATACACCAACTAATACACCAACCATCTAAAGAACCAATACACCAACTAATACACCAACCATCTAAAGAACCAGTACACCAACTAATACACCAACCATCTAAAGAACCAGTACACCCACTAATACACCAACCATCTAAAGAACCAGTACACCAACTAATACACCAACCATCTAAAGAACCAGTACACCCACTAATACACCAACCATCTAAAGAACCAGTACACCAACTAATACACCAACCATCTAAAGAACCAATACACCAACTAATACACCAACCATCTAAAGAACCAGTACACCAACTAATACACCAACCATCTAAAGAACCAGTACACCAACTAATACACCAACCATCTAAAGAACCAGTACACCAACTAATACACCAACCATGTAAAGAACCAGTACACCAACTAATACACCAACCATGTAAAGAACCAGTACACCCACTAATACACCAACCATCTAAAGAACCAATACACCAACTAATACACCAACCATCTAAAGAACCAATACACCAACTAATACACCAACCATCTAAAGAACCAGTACACCAACTAATACACCAACCATCTAAAGAACCAGTACACCCACTAATACACCAACCATCTAAAGAACCAGTACACCAACTAATACACCAACCATCTAAAGAACCAGTACACCCACTAATACACCAACCATCTAAAGAACCAGTACACCAACTAATACACCAACCATCTAAAGAACCAATACACCAACTAATACACCAACCATCTAAAGAACCAGTACACCAACTAATACACCAACCATCTAAAGAACCAATACACCAACTAATACACCAACCATCTAAAGAACCAGTACACCAACTAATACACCAACCATCTAAAGAACCAATACACCAACTAATACACCAACCACCTAAAGAACCAGTACACCAACTAATACACCAACCATCTAAAGAACCAGTACACCAACTAATACACCAACCATCTAAAGAACCAGTACACCAACTAATACACCAACCATCTAAAGAACCAATACACCAACTAATACACCAACCATCTAAAGAACCAGTACACCAACTAATACACCAACCATCTAAAGAACCAATACACCAACTAATACACCAACCACCTAAAGAACCAGTACACCAACTAATACACCAACCATGTAAAGAACCAGTACACCAACTAATACACCAACCATCTAAAGAACCAGTACACCAACTAATACACCAACCATCTAAAGAACCAGTACACCAACTAATACACCAACCATCTAAAGAACCAGTACACCAACTAATACACCAACCATGTAAAGAACCAGTACACCAACTAATACACCAACCATCTAAAGAACCAGTACACCAACTAATACACCAACCATCTAAAGAACCAATACACCAACTAATACACCAACCATCTAAAGAACCAGTACACCAACTAATACACCAACCATCTAAAGAACCAGTACACCCACTAATACACCAACCATCTAAAGAACCAGTACACCAACTAATACACCAACCATCTAAAGAACCAATACACCAACTAATACACCAACCATCTAAAGAACCAGTACACCAACTAATACACCAACCATCTAAAGAACCAGTACACCAACTAATATACCAACCATGTAAAGAACCAGTACACCAACTAATACACCAACCATGTAAAGAACCAGTACACCCCCCATACTCAAATAGCGGGCTATCTATTTCTGGCCCGTGAGCTGTTTTGAAAAGTGTTTTTTTTTTTAGGAATCTTTTTTTAAAATCGCGCTATCCGCTCTTATTTTGAAATCGCGCACCGCGATCTCAAGATGATGCCGGGGATTGCCTTTATGGCAACAACAAACAGGTAGCAGACGCCCAAATGCGTTCACACACCCCCCCCCCCCCCCCCCCCCCCCCCGTAACCGGCCCCGTCAGTGATTGAAAAAATAAAATGTGGCCCGTCATCATTTCTATTTGAGTACCCCTGCAGTACACCAACTAATACACCAACCATCTAAAGAACCAGTACACCAACTAATACACCAACCATCTAAAGAACCAGTACACCAACTAATACACCAACCATCTAAAGAACCAGTACACCAACTAATACACCAACCATGTAAAGAACCAGTACACCAACTAATACACCAACCATCTAAAGAACCAGTACACCAACTAATACACCAACCACGTAAAGAACCAGTACACCAACTAATACACCAACCATCTAAAGAACCAGTACACCAACTAATACACCAACCATCTAAAGAACCAGTACACCAACTAATACACCAACCATCTAAAGAACCAGTACACCAACTAATACACCAACCACCTAAAGAACCAGTACACCAACTAATACACCAACCACGTAAAGAACCAGTACACCAACTAATACACCAACCACGTAAAGAACCAGTACACCAACAAACTGTGGAACTAATACACCAAGCAATACTCCAGCCAGAATTGGAGCAGGCACAGGGAGTGACAAGATAACTGAATCCAGAAAGCCAAAAAGTCCAAACAAGCAACCTAACCAGATTGCGCAAAGGCAAAACCGAAGACCAGGACACAAAACAGGATGGTGCTAAGGAGACAACACTTGATAGGCACGCACTGGGCAATACTTCACCGTTCGAGCAGAGAAGCAAAGTGACTACACGGGCGAGGGGAACTGAGAAAAGGTGAACACAATGACGAGGGAAGTAGAGTGTGCAGTGACTGATAAGGTGCTGGCAGGGGTATTATGGGAAATGTAGTCCGAGGCAGACGTTAGTATTGGCAGGGAATGTGATGATGACAAAGGTGATTTCTGCGATGATGATAATGATAAAGGTGAATGTGTAGGTCATCAGGCTGAGCTAAACTCTGCACTAAAGTTAAGAGCTAATCTTTTTATTGTGTTAAACCTCTGGCAGCAGGACTAGAGCACAGAGCTGTTAGCATTATGCACAAACAGCGTACCTGCTTGAATGCTGTTCTCTGTGTGTGTGTGCACACATGCCATATGTCCTTCAGTGACAAATGTTTCTGCAATCCATTATGATCTCATTATTTACTTTAATTATCTTGTGCATAATAAATGAACAGGTGTTTAGGTTGAAGTGTGACAAAAGACTTGTTAGTGTTAAAATCATGCAAATAGTATGTGTGTGTGTGTGTGTGTGTGTT
>NC_135211.1:40928228-40930728 GCF_052324685.1 Brachyhypopomus gauderio | reverse complement strand
TATGGTGCAGTCGTGTGGGCAAGACCAGGCCTTTGTAGCAGAAGGAGCTGAATCAGTTCAGAGTAAATACAGTTTCAATATAGTCAATACAGTCAATACAGAGGCAATACAGTTCATACAGTCAATACTGAATCAATACAGTTTTAATACAGTCTATACAGAGTAAAAACAGAGACCCTGATGGGCTCAAATCCAGGAGCAGGCCAAGATTTTTATTCTAAACTTAAAAATAAAAAGAATAAAACAAATATCACAAATGAACTACCTCATATCCCACTATAATAAATAAACTACCTCACACTGTAATAGATGAACTACCTCATATACCACTTTAATAAATGAACTACCTCACACTGTAATAGATGAAGTACCTCACACTGTAATAAATGAACTACCTCATATCCCACTGTAATAAATGAACTACCTCATATCCCACTGTAATAAATGAACTACCTCATATCTCACTATAATAAATGAACTACCTCACACTGTAATAGATGAAGTACCTCACACTGTAATAAATGAACTACCTCATATCCCACTGTAATAAATGAACTACCTCATATCCCACTGTAATAAATGAACTACCTCATATCTCACTATAATAAATGAACTACCTCACACTGTAATAGATAAACTACCTCGCACTATAATACATGAACTACCTCATATCTCACTATAATAAATGAACTACCTCATATCCCACTGTAATAAATGAACTACCTCACACTGTAATAGATGAACTACCTCATATCCCACTGTAATAAATGAGCAACCTCATGTCCCAGTGTAATAAATGAACTACCTCACACTGTAATAGATGAACTACCTCACACTGTAATAAATGAACTACCTCATATCCCACTGTAATAAATGAACTAGGGCAGTCATGGCCTGGTGGTTAGGGAACTGGTCTTGTGACCGGAGGGTTGTGGGTTCGATCCCCAGACCTGAGGCCATGACTGAGGTGCCCCTGAGCAAGTCCCTTAACCCAATTGCTCACTTGTATAAAAAATGAGATAAAAATGTAAGTCGCTCTGGATAAGAGCATCTGCCAAATGCCAAAAATGTAATGTAATGTAACTACCTCATATCCCACTATAATAAATGAACTACCTCACACTGTAATAGATTAACTAACTCATATCACAGTGTAATAAATGAACTACCTCACACTGTAACAGATGGACTACCTCACACTGTAATAGATGAACTATCTCACACTGTAATAGATGAACTAACTCACACTGTAATAGATGAACTAACTTACACTGTAATAGATGAACTAACTCATATCACAGTGTAATAAATGAACTACCTCACACTGTAACAGATGGACTACCTCACACTGTAATAGATGAACTAACTCACACTGTAATAGATGAGCTAACTCACACTGTAATAGATGAGCTAACTCACACTGTAATAGATGGACTATCTCACACTGTAATAGATGGACTAACTCACACTGTAATAGATAGACTACCCTCACACTGTAATAGATGAACTAACTCACACTGTAATAGATGGACTACCTCATATCACAGTGTAATAAATGAACTACCTCACATTGTAATATGTGAACTACCTCACACTGTAATAGATGGACTTTCTCACACTGTAATAAATGAACTACCTGACACTGTAATAGGTGAACTACCTCACACTGTAATAGATGAACTACCTCACACTGTAATAGATGAACTACCTCACACTGTAATAGGTGAACTACCTCACACTGTAATAGATGGACTATCTCACACTGTAATAAATGAACTACCTCACACTGTAATAGGTGAACTACCTCACACTGTAATAGATGAACTACCTCACACTGTAATAGGTGAACTACCTCACACCTCTTCCGCCTGCCTCCACATTGACCTCTACATTGTGTGTCAGGGGTCAGTTGTCTGTCGTTTACGTGGTTCATCTACTCTGATGCTACGTTAACTCGGTTGGCGTGTTCTGTAGTTCAGACATGACCTGAAATCTTCACCGCCGGCTCCCCTGGAGGCCACGGGCTGCTCTTCCTCCGTCAGGCGGAGGAACACGAGGAGATGACACCACTTCCACACATCATTGCTTCTGGCCTTCGTTTCCTGCATGAGCGAATCAGCAGCCTGCGTGTGGTCTCCCTCCCCGTCGAGGCACGAGTGGTCCTAACGCCCTCTAGCCGTGGTGAACACGGGACGTCTCAGATGTCAGATGTCTCAGATGTTTCAGTCATTCATCGCTCGTGATCTTCGGGATTAATCTGTGTTGGATCCCGACGTCTTTTAAAGTGGCTAAAGGCAGAAGGTTGTGTGCACAGTGTAGATCATCATGTATCATCATGCCTTCACACACACTGCTTACTATTCTGGTCCTAAACTTGCTGTAGGAAGCTGCTTCAGCTTATTCCAGTTCCCCCTCTGTGTGTGTGTGTGTGTGTGTGTGTGTGTGTGTGTGTGTGTGTGTGTGCGTGCGTATTTCCTCTCCTGTGCTGAGGCAATACCTC
>NC_135211.1:40913228-40923228 GCF_052324685.1 Brachyhypopomus gauderio | reverse complement strand
ACGCGCTGTCATGTGGTCACACGCTGTCATGTGGTCACACAATGTCATGTGGTCACGCACTGTCATGTGGTCACGCGCTGTCATGTGGTCACACGCTGTCATGTGGTCACACGCTGCCATGTGGTCACACAATGTCATGTGGTCACACGCTGTCATGTGGTCACACGCTGTCATGTGGTCACACAATGTCATGTGGTCACGCTCTGTCATGTGGTCACGCTCTGTCATGTGGTCACACGCTGTCATGTGGTCACGCACTGTCATTTGGTCACGCGCTGTCATGTGGTCACACGCTGTCATGTGGTCACACAATGTCATGTGGTCACACACTGTCATGTGGTCACAGGCTGTCATGTGGTCACGTGCTGTCATGTGGTCACACGCTGTCATGTGGTCACGCACTGTCATGTGGTCACACAATGTCATTTGGTCACGCACTGTCATGTGGTCACAGGCTGTCATGTGGTCACGTGCTGTCATATGGTCACACGCTGTCATGTGGTCACGTGCTGTCATGTGGTCACACGCTGTCATGTGGTCACGCACTGTCATGTGGTCACACAATGTCATGTGGTCACGCCCTGTCATGTGGTCACACACTGTCATGTGGTCACGCCCTGTCATGTGGTCACATGCTGTCATGTGGTCACACGCTGTCATGTGTTCACATGCTGTCATGTGGTCACGTGCTGTCATGTGGTCACGTGCTGTCATGTGGTCACACAATGTCATGTGGTCACACGCTGTCATGTGGTCACACGCTGTCATGTGGTCACACATTGTCATGTGGTCACACGCTGTCGTGGTCATGAGCTGTCATATGGTCACACGCTGTCATGTGGTCACGTGCTGTCATGTGGTCACACGCTGTCATGTGGTCACGCACTGTCATGTGGTCACACAATGTCATGTGGTCACGCTCTGTCATGTGGTCACACACTGTCATGTGGTCATGCCCTGTCATGTGGTCACACAATGTCATGTGGTCACACGCTGTCATGTGTTCACATGCTGTCATGTGGTCACGTGCTGTCATGTGGTCACGTGCTGTCATGTGGTCACACAATGTCATGTGGTCACACGCTGTCATGTGGTCACACGCTGTCATGTGGTCACACATTGTCATGTGGTCACACGCTGTCGTGGTCATGAGCTGTCATGTGGTCACACACTGTCATGTGGTCATGTGGTCACACAATGTCATGTGGTCACGTGCTGTCATGTGGTCACACAATGTCATGTGGTCACACACTGTCATGTTGTCACTTTGTATCATGAAGCCTTGTGCTATGATGTTATAACGTTTTATGGGTCTGACTATGAAGATGTATATACATATACAGACGCTTATATCAAGTGTTATAGAGCATTATGCTTTATTATGCTTTTACTTTACTTATTTATACTATTATACTTTTATACTATTATACCTTCACTTTTATACATTATATATTCACTTATAATGCCTTAACAATCCTGAATGTGGAATCCCACGTGTAGGACCCTGAGTTTAGGACCTGGTGTGTAGATAAAAAGCCATTAAAGTGCAGTAGTATTCTACATGATGCTAAGGTTAGTGGGATGGTGCCTGCATGCTAATGCTGGCTGAAAGCATGTGTGGCTAATTTAAGCACGGTTGCTATTTTACGTTATGCCATGTGCCAGACATTAGCGGCACACTGCGGAGTTGTGTGTTCCTTTCCAACATCAAGTCGCTCTTCTCTCACAGACGAACTAGTGTGGCGTCGTCCTCTGGGCCCCACAGTCTGAGCTGCAGCGTGTGGACGTGCCAGGGGGCCAAACGTGAGCTCAGACACGCGCACTAGAACCACAGGTGCAAGGGCAGGGCTGACATAGCCCAGGAAGTGATGGAGATCCAGACTGGGTGAGTGCATTGCTATGCTGTTAGCACACTGCTGTCAACAGATGTCCCATGTACGTGAGAGAGAGAGAGAGAGAGAGAGAGAGACGTGCTAAGGAAAGTTTGGAGGAAAGTTTGTTGTCAGAGTGATGTCATTCCGAATGGTCATTTTCTCGGTATTTGCTTCAGAAGGAGCACGTCCTCCTACTCATTAGAACAACCTGGAGACGAAATAGAGATTTAATGGAGATGCAGTGGAGATGTAATGGAGACAGAGTGAGCGGCCGAGAGGTGGTGAGGAGTTAAGCTGGCATCACTTCTCACGTTCACGTCTCACTCGTGTCTGTTGTGTCTCAGGTCTAACAAGGTAGACGGAGGGCAGATGGAGGTTTCTCTTGGATTGGCATAGTGGCAGAAGCTGTGCCTTTAAAATACAGAGAGAGAGAGAGAGAGAGAGAGAGAGAGAGAGAGAGAGGGAGAGAGAGAGAGGGAGAGAGAGAGAGAGGATGCAGTTAGAGGGTGGGGGGGATAGAGTGAACTTATTCACCATGGCTATATTAGGGAATGAATGGGCTCCACACACACACACACACAAGTGGACTGGCTTGTTTTCCGTAGCTGCAGCCTGCAGACTGAGTTGAGTCACTGTTCCAGGGCCATGAGGGGCCTCTTCACCCAGATGTGCACACAGGTCCCTCCAGGGCCCGGGCCACGCGCACCAGGAATGTGTGTGAGCACCAATGGACGTCTCCCCTCTCCACTGCTTCTCCTTGTCCTAGATGTTTGTGCAGAGATGCTTGTACAGTTAGAAGGGTGTCTGTTTAATGGGAGGAGCTAAAGAAAACACACACACACACACACACACACACACGAGGGTCAAGATGGTAAGCCAAAACATTACAGCAGTGCAGCTCAGCCCCAGAGCCACGGGCTAACGCTGTGGTCGGCCTGCTTCTAATCAAAGCCAGCTGGAGAACTCTCTCCCCAGCTAAGTCCCAAACGTCAGCCCCTCTGAGAGCGAACGAGAGGGAGAGAGGGAAAAAGAGTGTGTGTGTGTGTGTGTGTGTGTGTGTGTGTGTGTGTGTGTGTGTGTGTGTGTGTGTGTGTGTGTGTGTGTGTGTGTGTGTGTGTGAGTCCAGAGGAAGCACTGAACTCTGGGAAACCTGTGGGAGGACATCAAGTAGAATGAGCACAAGATAAACAGATGACACTGAGAAGAGGGAGAGGGAGAGGGAGAGGGAGAGAGAGAGAGAGAGAGAGAGAGAGGGAGGTAGTGAGAAAGGGAGTGAGAGAGAGATGAGGAAAGACTGTGTAGTCTGGGAAACTGTCCGCATGGAGCCCCTGGAGCAGTAGAGCTAGCGTGTGATCCCGCCGTGCCAGTGTGTGGGCGTCTCAGCCGAAAGCCGCTAACGCTGTCAAGACGCACACTGCTCTTTGCCGCTCCACCCGCCTCCACCCTTCTCCGCCCGCCTCCTGTCCGCCTGTAGCTTCCCTTCTCCACCGTCCAGCAGCCTAGCCCCGGCGGGGCACCTGGACCCGCGGCTCAAAGTGCGGGGAGAGCCCGGCACAGCGGAGAGGGTGCGGAGCGTGGAGAACCAGCAGTGGTCTACCAGCCAAAAATACACAAAACGAAAGTCAGGAGAGATTCCGGCCTGTGGTGAAAAGATTGCAGCCTGCTTTGAATGATATTGTTGGATATTTGTATGATCCTCTCCGTTGTTTTTGAACTCAAGAGAAGCATGCTGAAAGGTCAGGGTTGCTACGCTGGACCCTTGGCAGTTGAGTGAGTCTTTACCCCATCGCCTGTGTCCCTCTGTGTCACTCTGTGTCCTTCTGTGTCTCTCCGTGTCCCCCTGTGTCCCCGTGTGTCTCTCTGTGTCATCAGTCAGATTCTTGAGCTTGCATCTGGGTCACCTCGGACGTGAAACCTTGTTTCTCAGAAGCGGTCACGTGAGCAACATCTGTACGACCCTTGACCCTCTGGCTAGCGATGGGGTCATGCAGAACTCAGTGCCCCTGCAGACACATGACCTCAGAGACCTGAATCAACCTCAGAACAGGGCCAGCTGTGTCATTTGAAGGAGTGAGCTCACCACCTGTCAGGGACTGTGAGTGACGGGTGGCGACATCTCCATGGCCGGACGCGTCCAGCCAAACGACAGTGAGACATAAAGAGGCAGCAGTGGAGAAGAGAAGGGGAGAGAGGAGAAGAGAGAACAAGAGAGGAGAAGAGAGGAGAAGAGAGGAGAAGAGAGGAGAAGAGAGAACAAGAGAGGAGAAGAGGTAAAGATTGCTTTTGTGTGTTCGTTACATCTCTTGTTCGCTTGATGATTCTCAAGTGTTTCATAATTTCTGCATTTATTAATAGGAACTGGTTGGTTTTTCGGTGCTTCTCTCCGTGATCTCACACTCTGCCCTCCTCTCCGTCCCTCTCTGCTTCAGTGAGATGCTAGTGGACAGTCTACAAACAGCTGTTGCCTGAGAAAACACAGTGTCCCACGCCTCCTTGGGTGGACTGAGGGTCCATATGCTCCCTGCAGATCTGAGGGGATTGTGCAGTCTAGGGACCAAACCTATCTGCTACAACCTGCCCACAGTTAACCACTAACCCCCTACGCTAACCGTTAGCTATTAACTTATCAATATCAAGCTGATCTCTAAGCTAACCGCTAACTTCATCTCCGTGCTAGCCGTTAGCATACAAACTACACTAAGAGATCAAGCTGCTGATGAGCTAACCATTAACCCCATGTACCCTGAGTCCCCAAGCGCGCCTCACACCCCTTTGGCTGAAGTGCGGCTTTGTGGCTTTCTGTTTCTTTGCCGTTAAATCTCATGTGGTGATAGTTGTGCCCAAGGACCTCAGATGGACTTTTGAGGGCTTGTAGATGCACCAATGGCTTGACCTCCTGTTTTCACACTGCAGAATGTGTCTGTTGTTCTCACTGATTGTGTCAGGATGAGGCCGGGACTGTGGGGGCCATTGTTAGCAGTGCGGATGCTTAGCATGTGACACATTACTAAGCTCAGCTGTGCTTGAGCTTTAGATCTTGAATTGTGGTTCTTCAGTGGTAGCTCTGACCCACTACTGACCAATGCTCTACTACTATGGCACTATTCGAAACTATTGAAACAACCACCCAGAAAGAAATGGATGAGGCCTGTCACTCAGTTAATTTCCACAATTTCTCTCCATGTTGTGAATCGTTTTCTGTTTTTCTTTACGCTCGATTGAAGAAAATTCAAGGAAGCATCCTCAAATTTTACATCAGACAGCTATAACACAGAAATCATTCCTTCTGGGGAAGGGTTCAGACTGCATTCCATATGTTACCATGCATCCAATTAATATGACACTTAACGTAGTCTTTTCTGACTGCCATTTGTTATTAGTGATTATAGGTTGAAATGCTTGTTTAACCTCAAGTCATCTTTGTGCTCTGGATAAATGGACCAGACAAACATGTCTTGTCTTTGATTCTTGGAGCTGTAACAAAAGCCCAAGTGGGTCACAGGTTTGATTAGCATATGGAGGGTTGCTGTGAAGAACGCTATTGTGTTGTGGTTAGCATTCAAAGACTGCTGATGACCACTTCAGGATGCTTGAGATGATTAAATGTCCACTCATGTTTCATGAATGACATTAAGCCCTGCGCACACATCTGATATGTGTTAAAAATGCTAGTCCTTTTTCGGTGGAGGGAGAGAATGTCGTCTCACGCACAGAAACGACTCACCCTTACAAACATTTTCTGTCCTCTCTCCCTCCCAGGTCTGCTGAATTGATCCACAACCGCTGCAGGGATTTATGGGATAGCAGAGGTCACCAGTCATGCCTGTAGGCTTGCGAAAGAGGAGCTGGGAGGATCACGTGACCCCACGAGTGGGAACACGGTACAGCTATGATGACCTCGACCTGATCTGTTGGCACGGTGTCGTCAATGGCAATGGCTCCCCCACAGGGCCGAGAGAGAGGTGCGCTTCCATGCCAGAATGTCGGCGACACCGACCAGGGGTCGGGAGCTGCAGTGAGACAGATGCTGTTGATGGTGATGATGAATGTGCTGGTGATGATGATGATGGTGATGGTAGACCCGGGAGAGGGAAGACATTCGCTGGTGGACTTTCAACCCCAAGAGAGGAAGCGGTCATCAGAGCCAAAATGGAGGAAAGTGAAGTTGATCTAAGAGGCAGTGTCAGTGGTCCCGCAGAAGAAACGTTTGATTCAGATTCACACCTGACTGGAGGGGTCGTGAATTCCAAGTGTCTAGATTCCATTCAGGACTTCCAAGGAGATGTTCGTGTTCCAGACTGTGATGTGCAGAGCAACTGTGTGGATTGTCATTCACACAGCGTCGACCTGGTAGACGCTGGTGGTCAGCTCACACAACCTCATGACCTCCTTGAGCCAACCTGTCGCCTTGAGGCTCTGCCATGCTTAGCAGGAAGTGATGTCAACTGTGACAAGCTTAGGCCGATCCTCGAGGTGACTTTAGCTGAGTCTGGGGAGGTTGGTATAGTGATCACAGAGGAGTCCGACTGTCCTGTTTCCATGACAGTAACATCCGGGAGTGTCAGAAACGGTCCAGCGCAGTTACAAACGCTCCAGAGTTCATTAGGTCTGCTCGCTGAGCAAGGGCTTCTGGGAAATGCCCAAAACAACAAAGCTGAAGTCACGCCAGACTGTGAGTCTTTAATAGACGACACTTCAGAAACCATCCAAGCAGACACATCTAGTCACCAGGCATCTACAAGTGTTGGAGGGGATAGGGACCCCAAACCTCAGGAAACGCCCGTCCAGCTACGTGCACAGAAGGTAAGATCCATTTCTTGTCGATTCACTGATTTTATGCATTGTATTGCTGTGCTGAAAGGCCCAGACCCCAGGAGACCCGTGACAGGAGCAGCAGGGCTGGAGGACGATGGTTTGTACCCCGAACCCACTCTGCTCCAGAGGTGTCAGACCTCAAGGCCCACAGGCAGCTTGGAGAACAATTGAGCAAATGGACTAGAGTGTCTGGGAGGGGGGAACAGGTGATGGATATCTGGGTGTGTTGACACATGTGTTGTATGTTAGTGTGAGGGCGTGAGGGTTGAGTTGGACAGAGAGGTCTTGACAGACACACTCTCAGATCTAGAAAGCATCAGGGATAACTGCGTTGGTGGAGGTCTGCACACACAATAATGATATTTAATTAGAGTGACATGCATACAGCTGATCCTTGTTTTCTTAGCTTCACACACACACACACACACACACACACACACACACACCTTCACCGCCGTGCAAAGCTGATTCTTGGCATTGGAGTGATACTTCAGCAGGAGTGTTATTAATATCAAGTGAATATGGATTGCATGTGTGTCTGTATGGCCTTAGTCTTAAAGGCAGAGAGACAGAGAGAATTAGGTGTAATACAAAGCTGGAAGAAAGATGATGATGATGATGATGATGATGATGATGATGATGATGATGGTAATGACTGCCAGCTCCATAATTAGCTCTCTAGAGGATGGTTTGGTGTTTTTAGCTGACAGAATCTGCTGAAACAGATATTCCAGTGGTGATGTCAGTAAGGGACTCGATCACAGATGCCTGTTGCATCATCAGCTTCAACATCTTTTTTTTTTCACATCTTCTGGTCTGGCCTGGATTTAGTTCTCAGAGGTATTCTGATCACAGCCATAGACATGTCGAGATCTTCCATCCCCTTTCCTAGGAAGAAAAGAATAAGATATAAGTTATAAAATCTAGAACAGGAGTTGGATTTGAGGTGAAAAAGCATCATGGTGCTCACAGAGTACCACAACTCCTCACCCCTCACCCCTCACTCCTCACCCCTCACCCCTCACCCCTCACTCCCCACCCCTCACCCCTCACCCCTCACTCCTCACCCCTCACTCCTCCCCCCTCATCCCTCACTCCTCACTCCCCACCCCTCACCCCTCACTCCTCATCCTTCACTCCTCACCCCTCACCCCTCACTCCCCACCCCTCACTCCTCACTCCTCATCCCTCACTCCTCACCCCTCACTCCTCACCCCTCACTCCTCATCCCTCACTCCTCACCCCTCACCCCTCACTCCCCACCCCTCACCCCTCACTCCTCACCCCTCACTCCTCATCCCTCACTCCTCACCCCTCACTCCCCACCCCTCACTCCTCACCCCTCACTCCTCACTCCCCACCCCTCACCCCTCACTCCCCACTCCTCACCCCTCACTCCTCCCCCCTCACCCCTCACCCCTCACTCCCCACCCCTCACTCCTCACCCCTCACTCCTCATCCCTCACTCCTCACCCCTCACTCCTCACCCCTCACTCCCCACCCCTCACCCCTCACTCCTCACCCCTCACTCCCCACCCCTCACTCCTCCCCCCTCATCCCTCATCCCTCACCCCTATTGCAGGATTTACAAGACCAGGAAACCTTACTGCACACCTGGAGTCAACACACCTCCCCTTCCTGTGGGTGTGTCTTCTGTTTCCAGCCTTAGTCTGTGACTAAGTTTGTTACTATGTGTTTCAGCTAATCGCTGTTTGGCAAAGACTCAGATCATAAAGTTCTGGTTGATCTGGTTCTGATTGATCTGGTTCTGGTTGATCTGGTTCATTTTACTTACAACTGAGCTCTGCATTCTGAAGATCCTGAAGTTGTTCAGAATCAGATCTCGTGTTCACCCTTGTTGCGATGTGGTGTAGGCGGAGAATGCTAATATTAACCGTTGATTTGTGCCTGGTGGAGTTTTCATGGGTTGTGGTTCACTGTGTGATTTCCCCTTTCTGTGGATAGATTCCATTGGCTGGATCTACACTCTCACGTGAGACATAAACGTGGTCCAAACAGATAAACAGATAATCTTACACTGTAATCTTATAGCCTTACACTTTCATTTTACACAATATGTTATAGAATTGTACATTATAGACATACACTATAATCTTGTAGTACAATCTTACATTTGTGACCTTAACCCACCCATCGCCCCCTTCCACAGCAGCAGTTGTCCTGTTGTTGCGTTGTGTTCGTACCTCAGGTGGGCGGGGCCTATCATCAGGCCACCACCTGAGGGTTGTTTGTCCGTCTATATATGTCTTGTCTTTGTACCAGGTGACTGTGGGTTATTGTATCCTTAATTTGGATCACATCACGAGTTTTTATTTCTTGCACATTATTCATTAAACCCTCCTGTTTCCCTGAGACTTGGGGTGATTGCTTCCGTTTTAGTTCGCTCTCCTCGCCCATCACAACACTATAATCTTATTGTATAATCATACACTATAGAGCAGGGGTACTCAACTGGCGGACCGCGGTCCGGATCCGGACCCGAACGCAGTCCTGTCCGGACCCAATCTCATTCCTGATTAACTGGATACGGACCAAAACAAAACCGTAGCATTTATTTCAGGGCTATTGAAAAAACACTCCGTCACGAGTGTTACGTTCGCCACCCCGCTCAACAACTTACGTTCGCCACCCCGCTCAACAACTTACGTTCGCCACCCCCCGCCGCACCGGACCTCAGGTCACAGGTATCTGCCAAAATTGGACCGCGTACAAATTTAGTTGAGTACGCCTGCTATAGATGTACACTATGCTGCTTTTGGGAATTATGCAAATACTTTATGTTGGTTGGCCTATGACTGAACTGCTAGTTTACTAAATTCCACATCTTGATGGTTGTGAGGTCGAATCAGAACAAAATGAGAGATCAAAGCCCCTCCTCTTCCTGTCTGTGTGACACACTGAAGCTCTCTTCCTCCTGGCCTTAGGGCCAACACACAAAAACACACACATCATACACACAAACACACACACCCACACATACACACGGTTCTTTCTGTTCTCTCCTGTAAGGATGCACTTGTCATATTAGCTCCAGAACAACATTACTATTATGTCTTAAGATTATCTTGGTAATACAGGACATAATTAATGTGCCTGTGTGTGTGTGTGTGTGTGTGTGTGTGTGTGTGTGTGTGTGTGTTTCACAGGTAATGTCTGGGTAACTGAATCTTTCTTTACTTTCTTTCTGGGGTTTTTTTTTTACAAAAACAGGGACAAATTAATATGAGCAGAACCAGGCAGGAATGAAACAGACCCGATTATCCTCCCACACGTCTGCAGCGTCACACTGA
>NC_135211.1:40903228-40910728 GCF_052324685.1 Brachyhypopomus gauderio | reverse complement strand
ACACACACACACACACACACACATGCACAGACCCACACACTCACACCATTCATTCTTTCTAATCAATATTCCCTGAAGTGTCGTAAGACTGGAATACCAATTAACATACACACAAAACACACACACACACACACACACACACACACACACACACAGATATCTTGCTAGAGTTAACAGTTTTGAGTCTTAAAGATCCAACTACACACCCATCTTTCTATGCCAACATTACCCATGCTGTGTGTTGCCTGTAACACCACAGAAACACACATCTCTATTCACACATACACACATCCCATCACACAATGAGTGTAAGTATGTAAGTGGAATGATGTCATGTGTGATGCTAATGATGTCATCTCCTGACCTGTGCTCCACCCAGAGAGACACACACAGAGATCTGTCATAGTTTAAGAGGCACAAATGGTTATATTTGATGTATATTTACATTGACATTTATGGCATTTAGCAGACGCTCGTATCCAGAGCGACTTACAAAAGTGCTATGTAGTTGCTTGGAATCTCCAAGGTAGAATAGATAGTCCTGAACACAAGGTACTCTAAGCTGGAAAAACCACTAGACCAAAGTCAAATGATACCTAACAATTATACCTAAATATACACATCACCTGAGGAAAAAGACAGTAAACAATTCCTATAACCCAATTATGCACAATACCTGAGAAAAAGACAGTAAGCAATACCTGTAACTAACACCTGAGGAAAGAGACGATAAAGTACAATAGACAAAGCATAATTATGCAAAGTGCACTTGAAAGAGGTGGGTCTTCAGTCGGCGTCTGAAGACAGCAAGTGACTCCGATGTTCGGACACACAAGGGAAGTTCATTCCACCACCTTGGAGCCAGGACAGAGAAAAGTCTGGATGCTTGTCTCCCATGTGTCCTGGATGATGGAGGGTCAAGACAGGACATACTTGAGGCGCGGAGGGCTCTAGGTATGCATCTGGGTTTTACCATGGCCATCAAGTAAGGAGGAGCTGGACCATTCTTTTATATACTTATATACCATTCTTTTATATACTTTTCCCGGGCAATGCATTGATTACAGTGACACCTGTAATCTATTCCAGTGTTCCAGTGAACACTGAAACACTTACAAACACTTGTGTTACTTATGTTAATGGGCCGCCCAATGGAGGATGGGTTCCCTTTTGAGTCTTGGTCCTCCCGAGGTTTCTTCCTAATCCCCACCCCATAGGGAGTTTATCCTCGCCACTGTCGCCTTTGGCTTGCTCATTAGGGATCTGGACCCATACGATTGTAAAGCTGTTTTGTGACAACATGTGTTGTGAAAAGCGCTATATAAATAAATTTGACTTTGACTTTGACTTTGACAAACCAGTGTTAATTTTGTTGATGAATAATTTTTTGTCATAGTTTTCGAACAAACCTTTTTTTTCATGACAAAAACGAGACGATAACTAAATAAAAACTATAAAATAGGGATAAAAACGATGACGAAATTAATGGACATTATCGTCAACAAATAAAAACGAGACGATAGTATTGGCCAGCGATGACATCCAATCAGACCTGATTTCATTTTGTGAAAGGTAGGGATAAGTTAAGAAGAGATCAAACCGTAACTACTTTAGCGTACACTGAGAGGCGGGACAAACCGGGTAACCGTCCACTCACTAACATACTAACGTCTTCACATCGCACAGAACCTGGGAAGACCAAACCAGCCTGTGAACTGTGGCCACTCATGAAATTTAACTCAAAGTTAACTCAACAATGTCAGCAGGGAGAAAGATAAGAGGCGATATATGGACACATTTCTCCCTTGACTTTGAGAAAAACAAGACGGTGTGTAAACCTTGTGGGACGATGATGTCGGGAAAAATATGACAAATGAAACGACATCTGCGGGCTATGGCATTGCTGTTTTTATGGCACCCAGTTTTATATAGAATGTAATATGTATTGTTCATAACAAACTCCATGTTTTTCAGGTAGAGCGGGCCTACTGGTAATCAATGTTTTGTTATTGTTATGCTCACTAATTATAAGTTCAGGTCAATAAAGTTATTCAGGTCAAAATTAACCAAACAAACTAATACACTGAAACACTGAGATGCTGACAGCTCAAACTTCAGCTCAAACTTCAGCTCAAACTACATTTCAAACTCTAGGTCAAACTTCAGCTCAAACTTCAGATCCAACCCCAGCTCAAACTCCAGCTCAAACCGCAGCTCAAACTCCAGCTCAAACTCCTTATCAAACTCCAAATCAAACTCCTTATCAAACATCGGCTCAAACTTCAGCTCGAACCCCAGAGGTGATCTTGTTTCCTGGCGCATGTGCTGAACACGAGCACATGTTCCAAGGCCTGTGAAGCCGGGCAGACCTCTTGCATTACGGATTTATGGTTTTGTTTTCAGAGAGAGATGTTGGTTATGGTTTTATGCGTCTGCTGTCACACGATTCATACGCGAAGCTGCCAGTTGTGTTTTTCTCTCCACCCGCGTGTCCGAGACTCTGCGGTCGCTGCTGGAATAAATCAACTTTTCCACCCTGAAAACTTCCTTTTTCACGGTTCTGTTTTCTCTTCTTGGGGGGTTGTACTTTAAAGGAGGATGTATTTTAAAACCATTTATAAATAACAGGAAATGATGACAGTGTATTATAAACCCCCTGCAGTCGTCGGGGAAACGCTGTGTGTGTGTGTGTGTGTGTGTGTGTGTGTGTGTGTGTGTGTGTGTGTGTGTGTGTGTGTGTTACAGTTTGTAGGGGTGTGTGTGTGTGTTACAGTTTGTATTGGTGTGTGTGTCTGTGTGTGTGTGTCTGTCTGTTCTGTGTCATTACAAAAGGTGGCCGAACAACTTAGGCTAAATGTCAGTGAAAGGTTAGTACTCTGAGATCGACTATACAGCGTTTATATATGTGTGTGTGTGTGTGTGTGTGTGTGTGTGTGTGTGTGTGTGTGTGTGTGTGTGTGTGTGTGTGTGTGTGTGTGTGTAAAGGTCTTTGTTGAGTTACACTGAGAGTGTTTAACGAATATGTAGTGTCTTTAAGTTAAATCACCACCAGAGGTCAGTGTTGAACCTGCTATCACAGATGTGTGAGACACACACACACACACACACACACACACACAGCATGCACAGGATATAAAGGATGTGAAGCATTAAGTGTAAAACTGAAAGATGTCCCTATTACATGAAGTTTAGCTGTTGAAAAATGTAACTACAGCAGTGGTTCCTTAGAGGAAGAGAGCAAAGTCCCTCATTAGCTAAGTGTTTTGGTTAAACACACACACACACACACACACACACTGAGAATCATGCATGTGTTCTTCTGTCCTATATATGACGTGCGTGTGTCTGCGTGTGTGTGTATGTGTGTGTGTGTGTGTGCATGTGCGTGAGAGAGAGAGTGAGAGCATGACATGAATAAAGAAAGAATGATGAAGTGATTTGAAACCCAATACATTCATAAATAAAGTGGGCATATATATATATATATATATATATATATATATATATATATATATATATATATATATATATATATATATGGGGGGGTCCACTCCCCACTCAAGAGAAGCAGGAGTATGTTTATGGTAGTAGGGAGTAGGATTAGGATACTAGGGAGTAGGGTTAGGGGAGTAGGGAGTAGGTTTAGGATAGTAGGGAGTAGGCAGTAGGGAGTAGGGTTAGGGTAGTAGGGAGTAGGCAGTAGGGTTAGGGTAGTAGGGAGTAGAGAGTAAGTTTAGGGTAGTAGGGAATAGGGTTAGGGTAGTAGGCAGTAGGGAGTAGGGTTTGGGTAGTAGGGAGTAGGGTAGTAGGGAGTAGGGTTTGGGTAGTAGGGAGTAGGGTTTGAGTAGTAGGGAGTAGGGTTAGGGTAGTAGGGAGTAGAGAGTAGGTTTAGGGTAGTAGGGAGTAGGGTTAGGGTAGTAGGCAGTAGGGAGTAGGGTTTGGGTTGTAGGGAGTAGGGTAGTAGGGAGTAGGGTTTGGGTAGTAGGGGGTTGGGTAGTAGGGAGTATGGTTCGAGTAGTAGGGAGTAGGGTTAGGGTTGTAGGGAGTAGGGAGTAGGGTTTGGTAGTAGGGAGTAGGGTTCGGGTAGTAGGGAGTAGGGTAGTAGGGAGTAGGGAGTAGGGTTAGGGTAGTAGGCAGTAGGGAGTAGGGTTAGGGTAGTAGGGAGTAGGGTAGTAGGGTAGTAGGGATTAGGGTAGTAGGGTAGTAGGGTAGTAGGCAGTAGGGAGTAGGGTTAGGGTAGTAGGGAGTAGGGTAGTAGGGAGTAGGCAGTAGGGTAGTAGGGAGTAGGGTAGTAGGGAGTAGGGTTAGGGTAGTAGGGAGTAGGGTAGTAGGGTAGTAGGGAGTAGGGTTAGGGTAGTAGGGAGTAGGGTAGTAGGGTTCAGGTAGTAGGGAGTAGGGTAGTAGGGAGTAGGGTTAGGGTAGTAGGGAGTAGGGTAGTAGGGAGTAGGGAGTAGGGTAGTAGGGAGTAGGGTAGTAGGGAGTAGGGTAGTAGGGAGTAGGGTAGTAGGGATTAGGGTTAGGGTAGTAGGGAGTAGGGAGTAGGGTAGTAGGAAGTAGGGTTGACCCTGGTAATGCCTCGTAGTTATATGTGGGGTCCTGTGATGTGTCTGTGTTTTGCAGAGCTCACGAGGGGAGAGACAGAGAGAGCGGTCTTGTCTGGACTCCATGGTCCTGCTGTTAATGAAGCTTGACCAATTAGACCAGGAGATCGAGAGCGCTCTTAGCCCCACCCCCTCCCAGGATGGAACGCCCACCCTGAAGAGACGAATCATCTCAGTGAGTGGGCGGGATGTCTCACCCTGCAAGCCATTCAGCAACTCTTGTGCGAACGGCGCAACTCACCGTATTCCTTCTGTCGTTGAAACAGGAAGAGGACCTGCTGTCTGTGGAGGGAGACGGAGGGCTGACTGGCTCCTCCCCCTCCTTCACCACTCGTCCTCTTCCTTCATCATCGCAGTCCTCCTTGGGGATGGGCGGAGCCAAAGCAGACACCGTGGTGAGTGATGCCCCATCTCTTCGCTCGGCAGGGATGATTAAAGACAGAAGTGTGTGTGGAAGCCCTTTCACATTCTCTGGGTCCTGGTCAGTGTTGGAGAGGTCGCCATTCAGGACAGGTCACACACACAACACACATACACAAACACACACACACACACACACACACACACACACACACACATACACAAACACACTCACACACACACACACACACACACATGCACACACTCACACACAAACACACTCACACACACACACACACACACACATACACAAACACACTCACACACACACACACACACACACACACACATACACAAACACACTCACACACACACACACACACACACACACACACATACACAAACACACTCACACACACACACACACACACACACATACACAAACACACTCACACACACACACATGCACACATACACAAACACACTCACACACACACACACACACACACACACATGCACACACTCACACACGCACACACACTCTTTTTATTTCTTCAAATCTGTTCTCATTTTTTCTTGTGTGTGTGTGTGTGTCTGCGTGCTCTCATGTGTATGTGAGTATATGTCTGTGTATGTGGTTGTGTTTGTGTGGGCACGCAGGTGTGTCTGAGAGTGTGTGAGTGTGTTCGCATGGGTCATCACCGTCAGACAGACCCACATGACTGGTATGACCGTTGCTTGGAAACACATTTGTGCCACCAATTAAGTGTGAAACCACATGACCTCACTGGCTGTGCTGTTCCAAACGGAGAATGTGGCTCTGTCTGTGAAGGCATCTCACATCTTCTGTAGTCGTGTCTCCTTCCCTCCCCTTAGGCAGACATTCTTGGCTTTCTCAGTACGAGGCTGATAAACATTCCTGGTGACGCCTCCGAGCCCAACTGATCCGTCACCAGGACGGCAGAGAAGCCTGAAAGGCTTGAATACGTCTGGAGCAGAACAGCTGGAGTGTGTGAAGGTCTGGAGTGTGTGAAGGTCTAGAGTGTGTGAAGGTCTAGAGTGTGTGATGGTCTGGAGTGTGAAGGTGTGGAGTGTGTGAATGCGTGGAGTGTGTGAAGCTGTGGAGTGTGTGAAGGCGTGGAGTGTGTGAAGGTCTAGAGTGTGTGAAGGTCTAGAGCAGGGGTACTCAACTGGCGGACCGCGGTCCGGATCCGGACCCGAACGCTCTCCTGTCCGGACCCTCTCTCATTCCTGATTAACTGGATACGGACCAAAACAAAACCGTAGCATTTATTTCAGGGCTATTGAAAAAACGCTCCGTCACGAATGTTACGTTCGCCACCCCACGCTCAACAACTTACGTTCGCCACCCCCGCCCGCACCGGACCTCGGGTCACAGGTATCTGCCAAAATTGGACCGCGGACAAATTTAGTTGAGTACGCCTGGTCTAGAGTGTGTGATGGTCTAGAGTGTGTGATGGTCTAGAGTGTGATGGTCTGGAGTATGAAGGCGTGGAGTGTGTGAAGGCGTGGAGTGTGTGAAGGTGTGGAGTGTGTGAAGGCGTGGAGTGTGTGAAGGCGTGGAGTGTGTGAAGGTGTGGAGTGTGTGAAGGTCTGGAGTGTGAAGGTCTGGAGTGTGAAGGTCTGGAGTGTGTGATGGTCTAGAGTGTGTGATGGTCTGGAGTGTGAAGGTGTGGAGTGTGTGAAGGTGTGGAGTGTGTGAAGGCGTGGAGTGTGTGAAGGTGTGGAGTGTGTGATGGTCTAGAGTGTGTGATGGTCTGGAGTGTGTGATGGTCTGGAGTGTGTGAAGGTCTGGAGTGTGTGAGTGTCTGGAGTGTGTGAAGGTCTGGAGTGTGTGATGGTCTGGAGTGTGTGATGGTCTGGAGTGTGTGAGTGTCTGGAGTGTGTGAAGGTCTGGAGTGTGTGATGGTCTGGAGTGTGTGAAGGTCTGGAGTGTGTGATGGTCTAGACCAGGGGTCGGTAACCTATGACACGCGTGCCACTGTTGGCACGCTGAGGCATAATCACTGGCACACGACACGCTGGACCAGCATCAGCAAAACAATAAATAATAAAAAATCTCAGACAGAGAGCACGATCCTCCAATCGAAATCGCTCCTCAACGCTCTGCACTCAGCTCCTGCCACAGACCCATGTATACATTTGTGTAAATAACCGTAACGGCCGCATGGCGCTGCGTGTGACGTAATCCCTGAGCCGTGTCAAGGCTGGATTATTTATTATGGATTATACTTTCACGAGTGACTGTAGCGTGCGACTCCGCACACTTCACGCGAACCTGCGCGAGCAGCGGAGGCGTTTATACTTGGCGATCGATCGCGATATAATACTTAATTTGTGTCCATTTACACCTCCCCTCCGCTAACAATTTACACTTGCTCCCTCCCGCTCCAATTTTATTTTATTTAGTGGCACACTCATAGACTAGACATATTGAAGTTGGCACTCTATGTCTCAAAGGTTGCCGACCCTTGCTCTAGAGTGTGTGATGGTCTGGAATGTGTGATGGTCTGGAGTG
>NC_135211.1:40885728-40898228 GCF_052324685.1 Brachyhypopomus gauderio | reverse complement strand
GTCACTCTTCTACAGTCAGTAGTGTGACTCTAATGGGCTCCACATTAGATACGTCACTCCTCTACAGTCAGTGGTGTGACTCTAATGGGCTCCACATTAGACACGTCACTCCTCTACAGTCAGTGGTGTGACTCTAATGGGCTCCACATTAGACATGTCACTCCTCTACAGTCAGTGGTGTGACTCTAATGGGCTCCACATTAGACACGTCACTCCTCTACAGTCAGTAGTGTGACTCTAATGGGCTCCACATTAGACACGTCACTCCTCTACAGTCAGTAGTGTGACTCTAATGGGCTCCACATTAGACATGTCACTCCTCTACAGTCAGTAGTGTGACTCTAATGGGCTCCACATTAGACACGTCACTCCTCTAAAGTCAGTAGTGTGACTCTAATGGGCTCCACATTAGACACGTCACTCCTCTACAGTCAGTAGTGTGACTCTAATGGGCTCCACATTAGACACGTCACTCCTCTAAAGTCAGTAGTGTGACTCTAATGGGCTCCACATTAGACACATCACTCTTCTACAGTCAGTGGTGTGACTCTAATGGGCTCCACATTAGACACGTCACTCTTCTACAGTCAGTGCTGTGACTCTAATGGGCTCCACATTAGACATGTCACTCCTCTACAGTCAGTGGTGTGACTCTAATGGGCTCTACATTAGACACGTGACTCCTCTACAGTCAGTGGTGTGACTCTAATGGGCTTCACATTAGACACGTCACTCCTCTACAGTCAGTAGTGTGACTAATGGGCTTCACATTAGACACGTCACTCCTCTACAGTCAGTGGTGTGACTCTAATGGGCTTCACATTAGACACGTCACGCCTCTTTGATCTTTACAAACTGCTTATTAAAAGAAAATAAATGTTCCGTTTGCTTTTGCAGTTAAGAATCTCACTGGATCCTGTAATGGCGTCTCTGCTCAGTTACTGTAGGCCGTTCAGCACGAGTGCTAGTCGGTCTAGAGATGATGGCGTGGTTACATTTACAGAGCCGCCATCTCCTCGCCCTCCGTTGATGTGAGATTGTGATGTGTGGGGTTGTGATGTTGGGTTGGGACTAGGGCTGCCATGATTAGTCGACTAGTCACGATTATGTCGACTATTAAAATAGTCGACGACTAATTTAATATTCGATGCGTCTTTTTTTTTTCTCTCCAAACTGCTGCAGCAGTTTTTGCTGCGTCTGCCTTTCTGTCCTTGACGCACATGTGCAGTAGTGGACACCGGGGTAGACAGTGGATGACATCCCAGGACGTTATACAGACTGGTATCATGGTTACCCGGCTACGGAACTCAAAAGTGTGGGATCGTTTTCCGTAGCTGGAGTTTCAAAACGCGTGCAATATCTGCAAGGCAGAACTTTCCTTCCACGGCAGCACAACCGCGATGTACGAGCACCTGAAGCACAATGATGAAGAGGGACCGTCATCTCTGTAATCTAAATCGCTAGTTAGCTGCTAAAGTTACCGTAAACAGAGTGTTAACTTTGTACTTACTTATCGTGGTAGCTGTAAAAGTTAACATTAGTGATGGCGATTTGTTTCATTAGCCTTAGCACGCATTCGTGTGTTTTCTGTAATGTCAGTGAGCCCAAAACTTTATTTTTGTGAATAATTCCTTAGTTTCAGGTACCTACCTAATTTGATTTAAATGTAGATAAGTTTGATGCCAGAGACAAATGAAAGAAAAACCAAAAAAAAAAAATTTATTTATTAATGTATTTATTTTTGCGTTGTTTAAGCCAGTGCCTTATACTT
Organism: Brachyhypopomus gauderio; assembly: GCF_052324685.1. NCBI lineage: Eukaryota > Metazoa > Chordata > Actinopteri > Gymnotiformes > Hypopomidae > Brachyhypopomus > Brachyhypopomus gauderio. The sequence continues at coordinate 40,896,457 of NC_135211.1, read as the reverse complement.
ATTTTAATAATTGTTTGTTGCAACAAGCTGCATATTTCATTAAAGGTATAATGAACTATGATCTTAATTGTTTTTATTTTTAGTTAGCATATAGCTGAAATCTAATGATGGTTATATAATAGCAGTTGCATTCTAGTGTGATAAGCTGTATGTTTTATATTCAATTAGCGTACGATCCGATTAGTCGACTAATCATAAAAATTAATCGGTGATTAGTCGACTATAAAAATAATCATTTGTAGCAGCCCTAGTTGGGACGTGTGATTGATGTGTTGTGAGGATGGGTTGTTATGACACATGTTACACATCCACACACAGACCACACACACACACACACACACACACACACACACACACACACACACACACACACACACACACATACACAGACACACACAGACACACACACACACACACGCACACACACCACAACCACCACCAGCAGAGAACGAGACGCCCGGATGCAGTGCAAAGGTCAGAAGTGGGCCCATTCCATGACCCCATGGATTTATAAAGGTGAAAGGTCACTGCCCATAGTATGAGCTTTGGAGGTTAAAGGTCAGACAAAGAGAGACCCTGCATTCCTTCAGCTTTGCACACTGTGAACCAGTTCTAGCTCTGCCTGTCTGAGTCAACACGGCCAGGAAGTGGAGTACATCCAACCCCCCACTGCTGCAGAACAGAACCACACCTGTACCTGTCGCACTGCAGAACAGAACCACACCTGTACCTGTCGCACTGTAGAACAGAAACACACCTGTACCTGTCACACTGTAGAACAGAACCACACCTGTACCTGTCACACTGTAGAACAGAAACACACCTGTACCTGTCACACTGTAGAACAGAACCACACCTGTACCTGTCACACTGTAGAACAGAAACACACCTGTACCTGTCGCACTGCAGAACAGAACCACACCTGTACCTGTCGCACTGCAGAACAGAACCACACCTGTACCTGTCGCACTGCAGAACAGAACCACACCTGTACCTGTCGCACTGTAGAACAGAAACACACCTGTACCTGTCGCACTGCTAAACAGAACCACACCTGTACCTGTCGCACTGTAGAACAGAAACACACCTGTACCTGTCGCACTGCAGAACAGAACCACACCTGTACCTGTCACACTGCAGAACAGAACCACACCTGTACCTGTCGCACTGCAGAACAGAACCACACCTGTACCTGTCACACTGTAGAACAGAAACACACCTGTACCTGTCGCACTGCAGAACAGAACCACACCTGTACCTGTCGCACTGTAGAACAGAACCACACCTGTACCTGTCGCACTGCAGAACAGAAACACACCTGTACCTGTCACACTGTAGAACAGAACCAGACCTGTACCTGTCGCACTGCAGAACAGAACCACACCTGTACCTGTCACACTGTAGAACAGAACCACACCTGTACCTGTCACACTGTAGAACAGAAACACACCTGTACCTGTCGCACTGTAGAACAGAACCACACCTGTACCTGTCGCACTGTAGAACAGAAACACACCTGTACCTGTCGCACTGCAGAACAGAACCACACCTGTACCTGTCGCACTGCAGAACAGAACCACACCTGTACCTGTCGCACTGCAGAACAGAACCACACCTGTACCTGTCGCACTGTAGAACAGAAACACACCTGTACCTGTCGCACTGCTAAACAGAACCACACCTGTACCTGTCGCACTGTAGAACAGAAACACACCTGTACCTGTCGCACTGCAGAACAGAACCACACCTGTACCTGTCACACTGTAGAACAGAAACACACCTGTACCTGTCGCACTGCAGAACAGAACCACACCTGTACCTGTCGCACTGTAGAACAGAACCACACCTGTACCTGTCGCACTGCAGAACAGAAACACACCTGTACCTGTCACACTGTAGAACAGAACCAGACCTGTACCTGTCGCACTGCAGAACAGAACCACACCTGTACCTGTCACACTGTAGAACAGAAACACACCTGTACCTGTCGCACTGCAGAACAGAACCACACCTGTACCTGTCACACTGTAGAACAGAAACACACCTGTACCTGTCACACTGTAGAACAGAAACACACCTGTACCTGTCACACTGTAGAACAGAACCACACCTGTACCTGTCGTACTGCTGAACAGAACCAGACCTGTAACTGTCGCACTGCTGAACATAACCACACCTGTACCTGTCGTACTGCTGAACAGAACATGACCTGTACCTGTCGTACTGCTAAACAGAACCACACCTGTACCTGTCGCACTGCAGAACAGAACCACACCTGTACCTGTCGCACTGTAGAACAGAAACACACCTGTACCTGTCACACTGTAGAACAGAAACACACCTGTACCTGTCGCACTGCAGAACAGAACCACACCTGTACCTGTCGCACTGTAGAACAGAACCACACCTGTACCTGTCGCACTGCAGAACAGAAACACACCTGTACCTGTCACACTGTAGAACAGAACCAGACCTGTACCTGTCGCACTGCAGAACAGAACCACACCTGTACCTGTCACACTGTAGAACAGAACCAGACCTGTACCTGTCGCACTGCAGAACAGAACCACACCTGTACCTGTCACACTGTAGAACAGAAACACACCTGTACCTGTCGCACTGCAGAACAGAACCACACCTGTACCTGTCACACTGTAGAACAGAAACACACCTGTACCTGTCACACTGTAGAACAGAAACACACCTGTACCTGTCACACTGTAGAACAGAACCACACCTGTACCTGTCGTACTGCTGAACAGAACCAGACCTGTAACTGTCGCACTGCTGAACATAACCACACCTGTACCTGTCGTACTGCTGAACAGAACATGACCTGTACCTGTCGCACTGCTAAACAGAACCACACCTGTACCTGTCGCACTGCAGAACAGAACCACACCTGTACCTGTCGCACTGTAGAACAGAACCACACCTGTACCTGTCACACTGTAGAACAGAAACACACCTGTACCTGTCGCACTGCAGAACAGAACCACACCTGTACCTGTCGCACTGTAGAACAGAACCACACCTGTACCTGTCGCACTGCAGAACAGAAACACACCTGTACCTGTCACACTGTAGAACAGAACCAGACCTGTACCTGTCGCACTGCAGAACAGAACCACACCTGTACCTGTCACACTGTAGAACAGAACCAGACCTGTACCTGTCGCACTGCAGAACAGAACCACACCTGTACCTGTCACACTGTAGAACAGAAACACACCTGTACCTGTCGCACTGCAGAACAGAACCACACCTGTACCTGTCACACTGTAGAACAGAAACACACCTGTACCTGTCACACTGTAGAACAGAAACACACCTGTACCTGTCACACTGTAGAACAGAACCACACCTGTACCTGTCGTACTGCTGAACAGAACCACACCTGTACCTGTCGCACTGTAGAACAGAAACACACCTGTACCTGTCGTACTGCTAAACAGAACCACACCTGTACCTGTCGCACTGCAGAACAGAACCACACCTGTACCTGTCGCACTGTAGAACAGAAACACACCTGTACCTGTCGTACTGCTGAACAGAACCACACCTGTACCTGTCGCACTGCAGAACAGAACCACACCTGTACCTGTCGCACTGCAGAACAGAACCACACCTGTACCTGTCGTACTGCTGAACAGAACCAGACCTGTAACTGTCGCACTGCTGAACATAACCACACCTGTACCTGTCGTACTGCTGAACAGAACATGACCTGTACCTGTCATACTGTAGAACAGAACCAGACCTGTACCTGTCGTACTGCTGAACAGAACATGACCTGTACCTGTCGTACTGCTAAACAGAACCACACCTGTACCTGTCGCACTGCAGAACAGAACCACACCTGTACCTGTCGCACTGTAGAACAGTAACACACCTGTACCTGTCGTACTGCTGAACAGAACCACACCTGTACCTGTCGCACTGCAGAACAGAACCACACCTGTACCTGTCACACTGTAGAACAGAAACACACCTGTACCTGTCGCACTGCAGAACAGAACCACACCTGTACCTGTCACACTGTAGAACAGAAACACACCTGTACCTGTCATACTGTAGAACAGAACCACACCTGTACCTGTCGCACTGTAGAACAGAACCACACCTGTACCTGTCGCACTGTAGAACAGAACCACACCTGTACCTGTCACACTGTAGAACAGAAACACACCTGTACCTGTCGCACTGCAGAACAGAACCACACCTGTACCTGTCGTACTGCAGAACAGAACCACACCTGTACCTGTCGCACTGCAGAACAGAACCACACCTGTACCTGTCGCACTGCAGAACAGAACCACACCTGTACCTGTCATACTGTAGAACAGAAACACACCTGTACCTGTCGCACTGCAGAACAGAAACACACCTGTACCTGTCGTACTGTAGAACAGATCCAGGCCTGTACCTCTACCTGATAGATACATACATACACACACACACACACACACACACACACACACACACACACAATTACATACATACATACATACATACTTTATTGATCCCAGAGGGAAATTCTTGAATTTCTTCTTGTTGTTGTTCTGCTGAACAGAACCAGACCTGTACCTGTTGTTCTGGAGAACAGAACCATACATTTGTCTGTCTGTCAGATTGTTGTTTTTGGTTATTTACCTTTGATAGCTGTGTCACAAACTCTGCTGCCTTGCTGAGAATGTGCAGGTGATTCTTTCTTGATTCCTTTATGTGCTCTTTCAGGTTTAAAAACCACATATAGCAGTCACACACACACACACACTCACACACACACACACACACACACACACACACACACACACCACATGTGACACACCACACAGGATCTGATTAGTTTCAAAATGACACATAGACCTCAACTCCTGACTAAGATTAAAGTCTCTCTCTCTCTCTCTCTCTCTCTCTCTCTCTCTCTCGCTCCAAAATCAAATTCATTAATTAACTGATTAAAATTAAATGTTGTTATTATTATTGTTTCAATTAATAGTGTGATTTATGTTTTTCAGGCCTGCACTGCGTTTTTCGAGAAAGACAGGGCAGGTAAGCCAAGCAGGTCTTCTCTCTACTGGTGGGTGTGCTTGCAGTGTGGGTTTGTGGGTATTGTAGTTCTTTACATACTAGACTATGGGATTTATATTTAGATCTGTGGCATGAAAAGACAGTGCCCTGTTTATGTCACTGCGGGGACTGATATTATCTGGCGTCTGAGTGTGTCGGTGTGTAACTGTGTTCTGTTTGTTTTCTTCACTACATTTGGGCCAGTGGTGTTAGCGGCGTGTTAGCGGCGTGTTAGCAGCATTTTCCTGGAATTCAGGACAGCGGCCGGACACACCCAGCCTGCTCCACACAGCATGGATGTGTGTGTGGGGAAAGCTAGTGTGGAGTGTGTGCTGTAATCTCCAGCATAGCTTCAGCTTAGCTTAGCTAAGGTAGTTTTGGGGATGTGGATTAGAGACAAACGTGAGGCCACTGTCCAATTATTTATGGTGCCCTGAAAGGAGGTACTACAACACAGAGACGTCCTATTCAGCTGTGTGTGTGTGTGTGTGTGTGTGCTGTGTGTGAGTGATTACCACATTCAAGGCCTAATCGTGATGGCAGAGCAGGTCTCATATGAGGGTGATGTGTCCTCTGCAGACCCTCGAGAAGCTGGGGGTGGGGGAGGGGGGTTACAGACCACAACACAGTGTGTGTGTGTGTGTGTGTGTGTGTGTGTGTGTGTGTGTGTGTGAGTGTGTGTGTGTGTGTGTGTGTGTGTGTGTGTGTGTGTGTGTGTGTGTGTGTGTGTGTGTGTCCTAGTGTATTTCGTTGCTTGTCACACTTGTGGACACTGCGTCCCAAACAAGGTTCAGGTCTCATGCGTCCCAACTCCTTTCGTGCCTTAAGTGGCCACTTGGGGCCCAGGCACTCAGAGTCATATTAGGGGCTGAGTTACATAACGACCCCCCGTGGTCCGGAGGTCCTGTGTGTGTGTGTGTGTGTGTGTGTGTGTGTGTGTGTGTGTGTGTGTGTGTGTGTGTGTGTGTGTGTGGCGTGCAGAACTACTGATGACACAATGCGGTCCCTGTCTGGGGTCCATCAAAGCGCCTCTTCATCAGGACAAAACGGAGGGTTCTTCTCTGTCTCGTACACTTATCACACGCACTCTGGGGCCCCAGGGCCCCTGGGAAAGAGCAGGGGTGTGTGTGTGTGTGTGTGTGTGTGTGTGTGTGTGTGTGTGTGTGTGTGTGTGTGTGTGTGTGTGTGTGTGTGTGTGTGCTGTTTCACAATATGTTCCGTATAAATATGAAAACTGAAGCAGACTATTTTAAGGTGCTGTGGAGAAGTAATCCACTCCGCCTGGTGATCCACTCTGTCTGGGTGATCCACTATGATTCACTCCCTGTGAGCAGTAAATCCAGCCATGTGGATCCCAAGATGTTATGCATTCCCCAAGTTAAAACTTGAGTCTCATAAAATAATGTTGTTTAAAGCAATTAAATTTATTATGAGGACATAGTGACTGTGTGTCCTTGCCACTGTATGACAGTACTGTAGTGCTACCTACGTGTGACTAGAGTCTAGTGCTAATGGTAAAGTGTGACCACAGCCTCAGAGAACAGATCTCACACACAGCTGTATATAATATCAGGACTTTGATGGTGATCCACTGTGATCCACTGGTGATTCTCCACCACAGGGTCCCTGCATTCTTTGCAGGAGTGGCTGGAGTTTGGCAACATGATCGCTTTGATGGATGGTGATGGAAATGCCAGAAACAATGTAAAAATGTTAAATTCTTCCTGCAGAAGTCTTCACCTCTCACAGCCACTCTGCGCCCGCTGGCCCCGCCCCTCTGAGGGTGGAGAGGTGGGGTAGGAAACTGAACAAGAATAGGCAGCAGCATGAGAGACTCCGCCCACACAGTGAGGGAGCCAAGGAGGAAATGAGGGCTGCTAGTAAACCCCGCCCACCCGTGGCATTCTGCTGGCAAAGCTCCGCCCACTGTGTTGCTTTCTCTGTTTCCTATTCACAGTCATTTTACTTCACTGATCTGAGATCAGGTTTTCCCCTCCTCAGCCCGAGTGGTTCTTAGCCTAGACAAACATCAAAGGCCTGTTCTCAGGTCAGTGCGAATTTGAACTATTTACTGGGTGTCTTAATGAAGTCTTGCAGCTGTTATAATGATAATGGGGGGGGGGGGGGGGGGGCTGCTCTCTCGGCGGCCTGCGAGGGGCGGAGCCCTGGCCTTGTGTTTCTTATCTCTGTGGTTACCTCGGTACCTGTAATCATCTCTGAATAGGCCTCCACACACACTTTTCTCTCTGTAGCCCCCAAGCTCTTTGATCTGGGCCCCTGTCGAGTTCTCCTGCCCCCAGTGTCTCCACTCCCCCCAACCACAGGATGGAAGCCGGCGAGAACAAAGGCTCATTTGCCACTGTTCTCAGGACTGAGCCCGCCGTGTGGTGAGGTCTGCTGCAAACGTGACGGGGTGCTACCAGAAACGGCCCTCACTGGACCTGCAGAGGTAGCGAGACTCCGGATTGGTCGAAGGAGTAGCCGGGAGAAGTGGGCTTTAGCAGAGATGAGATCAGGGTGAGATGAGACGGGGCCTGCTCGGCGAGGCTCTGTGGCACTCCGTGAGACTCTCTGAGCTCTGTGAGACTCTGTGAGCTCTGTGAGGTGCTGTGAGACTCTGTGAGACTCTGTGAGGCGCTGTGAGACTCTGTAAGCTCTGTGAGGCGTTGTGAGGCGCTATGAGACTCTGTGAGGTGCTGTGAGACTCTGTGAGACTCTGTGAGGTGCTGTGAGACTCTGTGAGACTCTCTGAGACTCCGTGAGGCGCTGTGAGACTGTAAGCTCTGTGAGGCGCTGTGAGGCGCTATGAGACTCTGTGGGCTCTGTGAGACTGTGAGGTGCTGTGAGACTCTGAGAGGCACTGTGAGACTCTGTGAGCTCTGAGAGACTCTGTGAGACTCTGTGATGCACTCTGAGACTCTGTGAGGCGGTTTGGAGTATGAAAGCCCTATCAGCAGAATGCATAAATAAACATCAATACCGTGAACAGCCAAACACACCAGTAGCAAATGCTTGAGATTCACGGGGGCATGCGTGGGGGGCGTGTGTGGGGGCGTGCTCGGGGGTCGACCACACTGACTTAATACAGCAATGATATTCCTTCATATTTTTAAATAAGTATGTGAATATATGAATATTTTAAAGCCCCAAACTGTAGTGCCCGGCCTCACCCTGACCTCGGGCAGACAGCCGTCTTCACATGGGCTGGGTGTTCTGGTCCAGCCACTGCTGGCGTGGTGGTTTGAATCCGCCTCTGCGCACGACCTCAGGTTCACTCTCCTAAAAACAACCCAGACGGGCGGCGACGAAGAAGTCCCGCACAAACACACAGGGTGACCTTCCACCTGGATGGTTTGTGTCCTGGGAGACGCCCTCGTTCTGGGAGACACCCTCGTCCTGGGAGACACCCTCGTCCCTCGTAGCCTTGGCCGCCCTCCGTCATGCGGTGGTGCTGTCTCTGCGCGGAAGGGTGGAGAGAGGAAGTGCTTCGTGGACGTACAGGAGGTGTGGGTGGAGGTTTGCGCTCGGGGCTCTCGTGTGATTGGCGCCAGCTTCCAGGCGGAAATCCTCGCAATTCACAAGCTCTTTTGATGGAGGTCGACCTTCTGAGGAGGTCGTCTTGAATATCGCTTGTCCGAGCTCCTCCCATGATTGTCCTGACATCGCCTTCCCCCTAGAAGTTTGTGATTTACGGTGTACGCCCTTTCTGGTCTGTTTTTGGTTCATGTCCTCCTCGGACAGAGACTGGCAAGCTGGTTTCTTACAACCAAAACACAAGTAAATCACATGATTGAAGGTTTGTCTTCTCGCTGTGATTTGTCTGGATGAAAACCTGCTTTTTTGGAAACGTTACGAATGTTAGTAGAAAACAAAATGTGGATGTCTTTCAGACAGGGATCTTAACAAGCCTGCTGATACATCTGTTAAGATTTTTGAAGTGCTGCTGGCTGGTGTGTTGTGATTGTGGCGGTCCCCTGCTCTCAGATATGTCTGCTCTGTTCACGGCTCCTTAATCCAGTCCCTGGAGAGTTGAGCCACTCCGGGACTTTGGTCTGCTCCAGGTCTACATGCTCCTAAATCAGGGATGAAGGGTTGCAGAGAACCAGAGCAGATCTAAAACCTGGACTGGAGTCAGCGCCCTTCGGGATTGTACTGTAGAGAACTGCTCTGTTCCTCTCAGCAGAGTGTGGTGTACCACACCTCTACATCTGCATATGTACATTTAAATATGAATATATGAATATATATGAAAAGATGTGGTGTGTTTTTACAAATAAAACAAGGTGTCATAGTCCAAAACCATGTTGTGTAGCGTGGAGCTGGGTCCCTTGTCTGGGAAGAACACAAATGTTGTGGTTGTGTTTACTGGACTGGCAGTCCAGTGTTTTTACTGTGTTTCAGGGAAAGTGTTCCTGTCCAGAGCGGGACCTTTGGGCTGTGACCCCAGCGGGACTTCAGGACACTGGAACACTATAGAATTATGGAATATTCTTGCTGTTTATTTCGGTCTATGAATGAGGAAATGACAGGAATGTCCCATCCTGCCCTGAGATTATGAGATGGGCGGAAATAATCTCCCTCACCTCTCAATTCCCGTTAACATGTGCCTGATTTAGAAGTATCCAGATTGACTGGAGAAATACCCCCCCCCCCCCTCCACTTCCTGTTAAAAAGTTAAATATAATAACAGAAATGACTTGGGACCTTTTTTGGAGGAAGTGTATGGGACAATTATAAATATTCAGGGACAATTATAAATGTTCACAAAATGCTCCTCTTCTCCCCCCCCCCTCTCTCTCCCCCTCTCTCCCTCTCTGTCCCTCTCTCTCTCTCTCCCTCTCTTTCTCTCCCCCCCTCTCTCTCTCCTTCTCTCCCTCTCTCTGTTCTTCTCCCTCTCAGTCTTTCTCTCTATCTCAGTATTGCTTAGGAGAGAATTTCCTTTTTATCTGATACAGCCAAAGCTCGCAATTTGGACAGCAGGGGGGGAATGGGTGGACGGGTTTAGAGGTCAGGGAGTGTGGGTCAGGGGTCACGCCGCTCAGAGGGGCGTGAGCGTCCTATGGTGTGACAGGGAATGAGCAGGAGAGCTTGGGCACCTGGGGTCCTCACACTCCTGGATCTCCTGTAGATCAGGACGAGATTAGTATCACGCGTTTGGGCTCCGGTACATTTGTAGACTTGCCTGTCTCAGTAAAGTTAAAGTTAAAGTTAAGTTTAAATTCTCTTAACGCCCCCCTTTCTCTCTATTTCTGTGATAGTCTGTGGGCCTTATCAATGCAGCAGGAAAGACAAACAAAGAGATAAAGATAGAAAGAGAGGGGTGAGAGAGGGACAGACAGACCAAGAGAAAGAGGGAGAGACAGACAGAGGGAGGGAGAGACAGACAGGCTGCGTCTGGGTCTGTCTGATAAGGTTCAAGTCAGTGTGTCATGTTTGTTTCCTTAAACACCACTGCAGGTTCCGCACTGGATGTTTCATTGATATAATCGGAGCCAGAAGGGAATGTTCAGGCAATATGTCATATATCTGTGTGTGTGTGTGTGTGTGTGTGTGTGTGTGTGTGTGTGTGTGTGTGTGTGTGTGTGTGTGTGTGTGTGTTTATCTTGCCAGTAATGGTAAGATTCATGTGCCTGTTCCTAAGCTTTGTATGTCTACT
>NC_135211.1:40875343-40880343 GCF_052324685.1 Brachyhypopomus gauderio | reverse complement strand
GGACGTGAACTGTGAGGGTGTTAGTGGTAGTTTAGTTGTTATAAGAGCAGAGAGTGAGGCAGATAGACAAGAATTTGTCTCGACTTGACACCAGTCTGTGGTTGGACACCAGTCTGTGGTTGGGGTCTGAAACCAACATATAATCTTTTGTATGTTACATGCCCAATAAAAATATTTCAGGTTTGGAAGTGCTAGTCCACCTGCATCCCTGGGCCTTTCTAGAAGTACCCTGCGAGTTCTGGGGTTCTTACCGTCCCACAGAAATGATGTGAGTATCCTGTTCAGTGATTGAAAAAATGATTTGGGAAGAAAAATCGGGAGGCACTGAAACAAATATAAGAATCTAGGCAGCACGTTCATTTTTATGCAATTCACTCTGCCTGCAAGTGACAATTGGAGCACAGACCATCTTTTAATATCAGATTCTAAATTGTTGACAAGAGGGGTGATGTTTTTTTTGTAAAGGTCTGAGAAAGAACGAGTGATATTTATACCAAGGTATCTAAAGCCCGATTTTGACATGCGGAAGAGAAGTTCATTGAGAGTTGAAGTGCCAGAGTATTTATAGGAAAACATTCACTTTTGCTTAGGTTCAATTTGTACCCTGAGAACAAACCAAACTCTCTTAAGGTATTCAAGATAGAAGGAACACACTTGACCGGGTCAGAGATGTATAACAACAGGTCGTCAGTGTAAAGAGATAACTTGTGTTCGGTTCCCAGCCTATGGATTCTATGCATATTAGTAGAAGACTTTAGTTTGATGGACAAGGACTCTATGGCCAGCCCGAACAACAGAGGACTCAAGGGGCAACCCTGTCGCGTGCCCCTAGACAACGGAAAGAATTGTGAAGCCACTCTATTAGTCACCACTGATGCTTTGGGGGAGGTATATAGGAGGCGGATCCAGGAGATAAATGTAGTACCAAAGCCAAACCTTTCTAATACTGCAAATAAGTAAGGCATTTCTATCCTGTCGAACACCTTCTCCGCGTCCAGGGAGACAACCACCTCTGGTACCCCCCCGGATGCAGGGGAGTGGACAACATTAAGCAGTTTCCTGATATTTACAAAAGAGTGTCGGTTCCTCATAAAACCAGTTTGATCCATTGAGATGATAGGAGATATGACTTTGTCTAATCTTAGGGCAAGGAGCTTGGCTAGTATCTTAACATCCATATTTAAAAGAGAGATGGGTCGATAGGAACCGCAATCAAGTGGGTCCCTACCTGGTTTTAGAATGAGTGAAATTGAGGCTTCAGTAAGACTCTGTGGGAGATTATTTAGTTTCCAAGAGTAATTAAACATTTCTGATAGAATTGGAAAGTTGCTTGCTAAATTTTTTATAAAATTCGACAGGGTAGCCGTCGGGCCCTGGAGTTTTACTGCTCTGCATGCTCTTAATGGCATCAGTAATTTCCTGCAGTTGTAAAGGCCTGTCTAGATCTTCTCTTGCATCATCTTCTAGAGAAGGGAAGTCCAGGCTGTCTAAAAATTTGTTCATGGCTTAGGTATCTTGTGGGAATGTGGATGTGTACAAATCTGAGTAATATTCTTTAAAAGTGGCGTTTATGTCCCTAGGATCTACAGATAAAACTTGGGGAGATTTACGGATTTGTGGAATCAGTCGTGAGGCGGCTCTACATTTTAATTGATAGGCTAAAAGGCGGCCAGCTTTGTCACAGTGTTCATAGTAATGTTCTTTAGACCATAGCAGGTGTTTCTCAGTTCTTTCCAATGATAACAGGTCATATTGAGTTTTCAGTTCAATTCTAGTTTTGTTTAAATCCGGTGTTGGACATGTAGCATATTGGTGGTCTATTTTTCTAATTGCTGAAATAAGTTCTTCTTCCTTCTGTTTCCTTTCCTTATTGCGTGAAGTGGAGTATGAGATGATCTCGCCTCTCATGACTACCTTTAGTGTTTCCCACAGAAGACATGGGGAAATGGAATCTGTTCTGTTAAATGAAAGGAATTCTATTGCCATTGAGATATGTTTACAAAACTGATCATCGGCCAGTAGGGCGGTGTTCATTCTCCAGGTGTTATGCAGTGCAAGATTTTGTGAGAATGCAAGATCAAGGATTACAGGCGCATGGTCTGACTCAACAATGGCCATATACTCTGCCTTCTCAACTGCGGGAAGAAATGTCTTGTCAATAAAAAATAGTCTATCCTACTATATGTATGATGCACGTGAGAGTAAAAGGAAAATTCCTTTTTCATTGGGTACAAAAACCTCCATGGGTCCACACAACCAATCTTATCTATGAAATCAGAGAGAACTTGGGACATTTTAGATCGAGTAAGAGTTTTGGGACATGAAGGGTCCATAATAGGGTCAGATACAGGGTTAAAATCGCCGCCTAGGATTAGTCTGTGTGTGTCTAGGTCTGGTATTAGAGATATAAGTTTAGAAATAAAGCTGCTGTCGTCCCAGTTAGGGGCGTATACATTAGCAAGTGTGACTGGAGTGTTAAATAGAGAACCTGATACTATTATAAATCGGCCCTGAGGATCAGAGATTATTTTGGATGAGACAAATACAATTTTTTTATGTATTAATATTGATACCCCTCGGGATTTAGTGTTGTAGCTGGAGTGAAAGCTTTGTCCAACCCAATTCTTCTTAAGCCTGATCTGATCTGCAATTGTGAGGTGGGTCACTTGTAAAAATACTATGTCTGCCCTCAGCTTTTTTAAATGGGAAAAAACATGTGTTCTTTTAATTGGCCCGTTGAGCCCCTTGACGTTCCAGCTTGAAAGTCGTACTGGCAACGAGCTCACCACAGATCCGGTATTACGCGCGCTATCGTCAGACATATTCAGATAAAACAAACAAAAGGATTGAGTAGTGACGAGACGTGCCAGTAACGTAATGAAATGCCCTATTGCCTTTTAAGTAGCATGAGAAGGGAAAGGCCATGGCAGTGTGTAAGCCCCTTTTAGTAAAACAAAAATCCTCCCCGGTCCCAAAAAACACCCACCCTATCCCAAACAAACACAAATTCCCCATGTCTATCATCTGAACAGTGACAGACTGCGGGCTCCCTCCTAATAATACACGAGTCTTCCAATACATTCTAAACTGTTCCGTGAAGAGAACAACGACCTTTTAGTTATCATGAACGTATTGGAGTGGAGATAAAGAGTGTCCGTGGTTAACAACTGTCACTTGGTTTAGAGTTCAAACAAATATCCTCGTTATTCTAAGGTACCTGGCGCCGTCACTCGACGATCGTAGAATGCTTTTGCCTCCTCTGGGGTGCCAAAGTTCAGGGTCTCTCCCTCGAAGAATACGCGTAGAGTGGCTGGAAACCAGAGTCGGAATTTTATCCCCTTCAGGTAGAGTGCGTGTTTGATGCTGTTGAATTCTGCTCTCCTCAGAGATAAACTGTTACTGAAGTCGGGGTAAATCCGAACCATGGTATTCTTGTTTTGCAAGGTGTTCTGTCTGGCAAAACGTAGGAGACGTTCCTTATCTTGAAAGCGGTGAAAGCATACCAGGAATGTCCGTGGGCTTTGGCCGGTTGCTGCTGGCGTACTCCCCACTCGGTGTGCTCTGTCCAAGACTGGGGCCGAGTCGAAAACTTTGTCGCCTGTGAGGTCCATCAGCATTTTCGATATAAAGGTCACAGTCTCTCCGTCTTCTTCGCTGCCCTCTGGTACATTTACGATTCTCAAGTTGGACCTACGTGAACGGTTTTCTAAGTCTTCGATACGATCGAGAAGGGTTGCGTTTTGTTTGCGCAGGGACTCAATGGCACGCTCCTCTGTGGTAATTTTCTCGAAGTTATCACCTGCTATGGTTTCTGCAGCGGTTAGGCGCGTTTGGAAACCATTCACCGTCTTTCGCAAAGCGTCAACAGAGGCGTGCAAGGGCCCGACAGATTCCTGGATGAGGCTTGAGATGTCCTCTCTTATGCTGGCACGTTGTTTAGACAATTCTTGCACCAGTTGTGTCATTGAGATTCCTTCTTCTTGGGAGGAGCGGCTAGTAGGAGACGCCATTGCAGCTAGCTTGTTAGCAATTGTATTCCGTGTATTCGGTGGAGCGGGATTTGGCTTTGATTTTGAGGACTTACTCATTATACGTTTATGACTATTGTATATACTCTTTTCTCCGTCAATTAAAACGAGTTTCGCTGCACAATGATCGGTGAGTTTAAGAATTAATTTCAAGCGAGGTCGGAGCTCTTCACCCTAGCTGTCTATCTCGCCATGACACGCGGAAGTCCCCCGAATCTAATCTTAAAATAATCTAAAGCTAATTTATATTAGCTTTTGCACACTGGCTAGCACGTCTGCACCCGGCCATAATTGGTGTGACGAAAAGTGAGACGATAGATTTCTAGAGTTAGCACTAACTGCTAATATCAAGAAACAGCACACATTATTCTATCTAGAAAATTCCAGTCTAGAAAACACTGATCAGTTCAAGGTGAGCTCCTCTCTAATGTCACTATACTAATACAGAACAGACCTGGTGGGTCACACCGAGCCTTGTGTGAAAGCACCAGACTCTTTCTCCAGAGTTCACTATCAGAGGGTATGTTGAAGGAACTGGAAAAGCCTGTTCAAATGTGGCCTTGCGTTTATGATTATGTCACTGTTCATGAAACCATCAGGCCTCTGAGGCCCACAACCCAGTGGTGCTACTGGTGCTACTGGTGCTGCTGGTGCTGCTGGTGTTGCTGGTGCTGCTGGACACTCCAGTCTGGGCGGACAGGTCGGAACACTTCTCACAAAACGGGACGTTGGAGCTGCAAATCATGCAAAAATTAGCAAAACGTGAGTGTGAGGACGGGGGAGATGCGTGAGGACGCGTGAGGAGACTCTGTAACGGGACAATAGAGGGAGAACGAAGGAAAGGTGCTGTCACGGTAACAGGCTGCCAGCCTATTACAGGCTGGAAAATTGATGACATCACCCTGAGTCATAAAAACAAGCCTGGCCAGAGAGGGAGAGAGAGAGAGAGAGAGAGAGAGAGAGAGAGAGAGA
>NC_135211.1:40867843-40870343 GCF_052324685.1 Brachyhypopomus gauderio | reverse complement strand
ATTTTGACCCCCCCCCCCCCTCGAGAGTTTAGCCCCAATTTGTGAGATCGGAGAAAGTTTAAATTAGGCAAAAATAATTTCTACAATCAGACTAGAAATTTAGACTAGATTTGATGTAATAATATAACATTCTCTCTCTCTCCCCCCCTGCTTTGTTCATGTAGTCATGCAGCATCTTTATAGTGATTGAATCGCAAATAATTATTTAGAAACAGTAATATGAGTGTCAACACTAACCTCATATTTATGTTCAATTCTATGTGATCCGGCAGTTTTAAGCGGGAAGTTAGAGTTTGTCTAGGTTACCTGATCTGAGGTCAGTTGTGAACCACGCATCTGTCGCTGCTGGTTCTTTGCACATGATTTTACAGGCCGACCTCCACCACAACGTTATCATGTATACATTTTTTTGATTGGTAAATTCTTCTTGCAGTAAAATATTTGGTTAGGGTTGGAATTCCTCTCTTATGACTGCTGGGTCTGTGTGTGTGCGTGCGTGTGTGTGCGTGTGTGTGTGCGCGCGATCGCGCGTGTGTACGTGTTGGAGAAGGCGAGGATCAGGGACGCCTGTTGATGGGGCTTGTAGAAATTAGCATGGGCAGAACGGTGTCATTGTGCGAGCTTCATTCAGGACAAGTCACGGCACAAAGAGCGCTCTCTGTCATGCAGGCGGTTAATAGAGACTGGTGATGGTGTGGTGAAGACGCGCGACTTTAACAGCCGTTCAGGGTCGTGAAAGAACCTGAAATGAACATCAGGAGGTCTGCAGGGCGCTCGCGCTGTGGGATTAAAGTTGCAGGGTAACAATCGATCACAATGACACCGTCTACAGATAAACAGTCACCACCACAGCTACAAGTTATCATCATCATCATCATCAATTATTATTATTATTATTATTATTATTATTATTATTATTATTATTATTATTATTATTATTATTATTATTGTTGTTGTTATAAGAATTATTACAATATCTTCAGTTGCAGTGTGAATGAGCATGACGTCCACATCTGTCCAACTCTTTCTACTCTTCTGTCAGAGGTTAGATGTTATATGTAAATAAATATTTGAGAGATTAAACTCGGTGAAAGCTCCATCCCGCTCAGTGGAGGTGAAGCTACAGGCGCTGGTGTGGTGCGGGTGGTGCGGGTGGGGCCCCGCCCCCGGGCAGGGGGTGGAGTCCTGCTAACGCTAACCCTACACCCTACACCGTGAATCAGGCTTCATTCACACGCGCTCACGGCGCATTCGGGCTGCTCCGTCCTAGCTGAAGTCTTGACTTAAGAAATTACTGCAATACGGAAAGAGGAGAAAACATCATTCTGTATCATGGATTTACTCAAAACGCGTCTGGACTTTGGATTTGCGGGAAACGTAAAACTTTGAGAATCAGTGCATGACTGTCTGAATTCCTGGCAAACTTTGCGTTGGATGTCACACAAGCTTGGACCTAATGTTGGACTACTAGATCATCGTCTCCACACTCGGTGTAGCGGGATTACATTTGAGTCTGAAATAATACCGAGCAGGAAAAAATGATCCTTACTCGTGAGTATTTATTCATTTATTCTTTCTTTATTTTTTCTGTCAGTTATTTGTCTTGAGGCTACAAGTCTTCTTGAATGACACGTTTTCGCTGTGGTTTCTGACGTTTTTCAACGCGCAGACTAGAGTCTGGTAATAAATGTGCTGACGAGATGAACGCTGCGTCCCGTTTGCAGCGGCTCGTGCCTGCACGTCCCCGGTCCTGTAGCGCGAGCTGTGCGTCCTGCGGCGATAACGCGCTCGAGGCGCACAGATAAGGAATCGCGCGCTGAGAAACGCAGCCGGTCCAAGTCGCTCCGGTTTCAAAGAGCGACCGGATTTGTGCTGGTGCGCGTCCCCGGAGGTTCATAACACTTCTCTGTTCTTCGCTGTGTATGTTCGGTTTCTCCGCACGGTGCTCGGTACCGACAGGTCGGCACTGCTGTTTGATCGTTGCGCGTGCCTTTCCGCCACCGTCTGAGTGCAGGGACGGCTCCGGTTTCACTGGGCGCGCGAGCGTCTGGCATGCGTCTTTCTAACGGAGCCATTAAGGAGATTGCTGGTCTTTGAGGTTGATAATCGGTGCTCGGGGTCGCGTGTGATAAACGGCTGTGCTGGGGAGTGTGTGGGAGAGACGCGCTACACGGACCTTTGAAGCTCTCTCTCTGCTCGTCTAATCTGGAGTATCGCAGCGTCTGTGCGTTCAGAGATATGACGTCCAGGAACGGGGGTGTATTCAACAAAGCACAATTTCTCCCTTTAGCCAGACGACTTAACCCTAAAGTCAAGAGTGTCCAATAGAAGACTTGAGTGACGTTGCTACTGGACAGTGCTTAATTTTGAGATTATCTGGGTTACCCAAGAACGCCCCCATTATCTAGTTCCATCCACGTTACATGTGCACACATAAAGACTGTGGATCGTGTGTTTAAGGGACACGGGGTGACAGAACCACATGCCGTGTGTGAAATGG
>NC_135211.1:40855343-40857843 GCF_052324685.1 Brachyhypopomus gauderio | reverse complement strand
TCCACCCCTCCCTCTGCATTCCTCTCCCACTTTCCTCGCTCGCCCCTCCCCTCAACATGAGGACAGGTACATATGCAACAACATCACTATCAGGAGGTGGAAGAGAACCGCAAGAAAGAAATAATGTCTCAACACATTCTTCTGCTCTGAGGGATTTCCTAACATGATGGGGATAGGTCCTGAGAAAATGTCCTAACGTACTGAAGATAGGTCCTGAGAAAATGTCCTAACGTACTGAAGATAGGTCCTGAGAAATGTCCTAACGTACTGGAGATAGGTCCTGAGAAAATGTCTTAACGTGCTGGGAATAGGTCCAGAGGGATGTCTTGGTTGGTGCTTGGTGCTGTAACTAGAACCGGAATGATGCATCTTCTGCTAAACCAGGTCTGTCTCCACCCCTAGCTCCAGTGTGGCATGAGTGGTGTTTTAGGTTGGCCAGTGGTGTTTAGACAGGAGGAGGCGATCAGACCAACCCCAAATTCCAAGGTGGAGGGTCACCCCCTCTCAACCCCACCAGTTTATCCCCTAAGGGGGACTAGATTACGCAGACCAACCACGAGGCATCAGCGGTCCCCCCACACCCCCCCAGACGTCAGCCGGCTGGCCACATCATCTGGCCCAGCAGACGCTGGGGGAATACTCCCCCACATGTGTGGTGTAACCGGGCAGTGTGGGATTGCTCTGTTTAGATTTCATCCAAAAAATGAGACTGAACGCATCACATGAAAATAACTCACTGTTATGGATTTAGGGTTTTATATGTAAGGGCCCCCTTAATTTGAATTTGTGTTTTCTTCAGTGTTGCTAATGTTGTGCTGGTTTCTCTTCTCGTTCTCAGAGTGAGGACTCTGACGACGATGAGCCGTGTGCCATCAGTGGCCGCTGGACTTTCCAGCGGGAGAGTAAACGCTGGTCCCGTCTAGACCTGGACGTCTTCTCCCCTCCTGCAGGGGGTGCTGTGCCACCTGTGCCCACCCTGTCCTCAGCCACCGACCAGGATCAGCGTCCGCTGGCAAGCTACCTCGTCCGGGACGGAGTTGGCACCAGTGCTGAGAGCGTGCTTACGGATGTCAGCGAACAGCCTGAAGTTGCTTCCCTGCATGGGGGTGGAGTCTTGCTCGGCCCTGCCCCCACCAACACACCCTCTGCTGCCCGGGCCGGCTCGGTGGCCAGTGTCTGCTCCTCAGGGACGTCCGACGGTCTCCCTTCGCCGCTGTCGCTCGGGAACTTCACGTTTGAGGCCAGGAGCGTTTCGGTGGGCGGGGGAGGAGGCGGAGCTAAAAGCACACGCTCCAGGGCCAAGAGCTTCCTGAAGCGCATGGAGAGCCTCCGACTGCGAAGCAGTTCCACCTCAGCGGGGCGGCGGAAGAAGAAGGGCGTGTCGGGTCAGGGCCGGCCCGAGATCAGCGCGCCCGTGCCCAAGGAAGGTCTGGACGAGGACGCGCTGCGCCCCTTCAACTGCGTGGACATCGGCAGCCCGGAGTGGCCCGAGGGGCGGAGCCGAGCCGTCTGTTACTCCACACAGACCAGCAGTGGGAGCACGGGCAGCAGCCAATCAGAGACCAGCAGTGGCAGCGCCGTGAGCACGCCCAGTCCGGTCACCCGAGCACGGAGCCACAGTGCAGTGGGCGGCACCACCAAGCGGGCCGGAATGTATCTGGAGGGGTTCGACCCGTTCAGCTTGGTCCTGGTACAGGAGAATGACGGCCTGGAGAACAGGAGGCGGGGCAGGAGGGCGGAGCCTAGCGCCACCGCTGAGAACAACCAACGAAACCTGCGCTGGCCAGACGAGACGCAGGACGTGGAGGAGGGGCAGAAGCGGGAGGGCAGGGTTATATACTTCTACCTCCCCGAGGGGCACAAACCCGGCACCTTCCCCAAAGCCCTCGCTGACGGTGGACCCGCCTGCTGCCGGCCGCACAGGGTCTCCTCCAATTCATTGGACAGCCGTTTGAGTTTCTACGACAACGTACCCTTTCCTGAAATGGGCGAGGAGGAGGAGGAGGGGCCACAGGGTATGGAGGAGGAACCTAAGATGGAGGAGGTGCTAGAACGAGGGGGCGGACTGCGGCGGCTGGTCAGAGTCTGGTCCTCATCAGGCCGAGGGGAGGAGGAGGAAGAGGAGGAAGGTGACTCAGATTCGGCTCTGGATTCGGCATCGCCGTGTCCCTCGTCACCGTTACAGAACCGGCTGGAGGAGGCGGAGAACGGGAGCGATCAGGAGAGCTCAAGCAACCCAGCAGGCGAGCATGACGATTCGCTCACCGCGAGAGAGAGGCGGGACTCCGGTGTGGGGGCGTCACTCATGCGCACCAACAGGTTAGTTGCTAATCTGTGTGTACACACACACACACACACACACACACACACACACACACACACACACACACACACACACACACACACACAGCTAGGGTCACACACCTTTGCTCATGTTTGCCATCACCCTGAGTGGGGATAATGTGAGATTAAATACAAATGGGAAGTATACTGGGAAAAT